>NW_024067753.1:432500-635000 GCF_009389715.1 Phoenix dactylifera
TAAATGATGAGTTAGTGAACTTAAACAAATCACAATGCAAACAACAAGAAGTATAGTGGTTCGGTGCTCTCCTTAGCACCTACGTCCACTCCCCAAGCGACCCCTTGGAAATTCACTATAATCCCGCGGATTACAGTTGGATTGTTTTTCGGGCTCACAATCCAAAAACTTTTACACTTTGGTTTTCCAGGTTCACCAAAAACCTATGTTGGTTTTACGGGCTCACCAACGAACCTATACAATTGGTTTTACGGGTTCACCAACGAACCTATACAATTGGTTTTACGGGTTCACCAACAACCTACGTTGGTTTTACGGGCTTACCAACAACCTACGTTGGTTTTACGGGCTTACCAACAACCTACGTTGGTTTTATGGGCTTACCAACAACCTACGTTGGTTTTACGGGCTTACCAACAACCTATGTTGGTTTTCCGGGCTCACCAACGAACCTTTACAATTGGTTTTACGGGTTCACCAATCAACCTATTCCGTTGGTTTTGCGGGCTAACCAACCAACCTTTACAAGTAGTTTAATAAACAAAGGAAGAAGATTTAAACTCCTAGATGAGCAAATATAACAATATAATCTACAAAGAAGAGTTTAGAGAATAGTTATCGCTTGATGTGACTTCTCTCTTCTTTGTCAAGGATGCTTCACTCTTTAAGGGTGGAAGGAGCTCTTAATGACTCTTGGAATCTGCTCAATCACTTTCTTTTTACTCTTGAATGAAGCTCTTGGATGAAGCTTGCCTTACTAGGGTTTTCTCTTGAATGCACTTGATGATTTTCCCAAAGCTTGCTTCCTCTGATGAATACTCCCTCTTAAATACTTCTCCAACCTCCAAATAGTCCTTCCTGACCGTTGGATTGAATAAACTAGCCGTTTATAGCCGTTGGGAGTCCAAAAAGTACTTCTGCACAACTAGCCGTTATGCTTCTGCCCGTGCTTGGGTCGACCCAAATTTTTCTTGGGTCGACCCAAACCACTATTCATCAGATTTGGGTCAGCTCAAACTTTTCTTGGGTCGACCCAAACCACTGTTCATCAGATTTGGGTCAGCTCAAACTTTTCTTGGGTCGGCCCTCTCAGAACCACAGAACCTTGCATTTCAGCCTTCCTTCACTTGGGTCGACTCAACATTTCTTTGGGTCGACTCAAGGTTCAGTTGGGTCGACTCAACTTTTACTTGGGTCGACCCTAACAGGGTTTTCAGAGAACCTTTTCTGTCTTCTGTTCTGTCTTGCCTTTGGGTCGACCCACTCAGGGTTTGGGTCGACTCAAGCTTGGGTCGACTCAACTTTATCTTGGGTCGACCCTCTCAGTAAATCCAGAGAACCATTTTCTGAGTTGTTTGAGGATCTTGATGTTTGGGTCGACTCATGCTTTCCTTGGGTCGACCCAACTCACTGTTCATCTGTGCCATTTTTGCAGAAGTGTGCCAAATGCTTTCTTGATGTACCGGGGTCGACCCAATCATCCTTTGGGTCGACTCAATCCACACTTTGCTGCATCTCAAGGTCAGATTTATTCATATAAACAATGAAATGTATCTATATCAATTTATACAAATATACTGAGAGTAATAGACTTATAAATGAAATATCGATTTAACTTATAACATACTCTAGATAATTGCTTGTTAATCATCAAAATAACACTATCATTCTCAATCTCCCCCTTTTTGATGATTACAAAATATAGAGTATGAGTCTATTGATACTTGTCTTAAAATTAGTTTTAAAAGGGCTCAAGTTGCTGAATTTCAGCTTTTCAAATATGAGAGTGAAGTCTCCCCCTATATCATTCAAATGTTTCCAATTTGACTTTTTGAATTTCTCCCCCTTTCATTTATATTTCATTAAAGATGAAACTCCAAAAATTTGAGATAAAACATGAGTTTTAGGTTATGTATCGAGGTGTGAAAGGTGCGTGCCAAATTCTGAAATTCAATGGAAATTTTAGATTTGATCATTTTCATTGTTACAAATTGCTTCCCCTTAAACATCTTGTTTGACAACTTATTTCTCTTTCCTTACTTCTCTTATTTCTCTTTCCTTACTTCTCCCCCTTTTTGTTATCATCAAATAGGTGCATGGGAATAGACACAATAATTAACAACCATTTCAACTTCATTGATCAAAATAGGAACATTTTAGTAAAATAATGCCAAAACAAGAACAAATGCAATGTTCCTCAATCAAAGTTCAAAATACATGATCAACACAAAATTCATATGAGAACTAGATACATATCCTAGGCTCTAAACAGAAATGCTAATATCAGCCTAGGGAGTATCTAATGGCTGTGATCTAGTCCTCATCCTCCTAGTGTATGTGGCGAGGGGAGGTCGGCTCTGTAGCTTCTCTTTCCGCACGTTGGATCCGTGAGACTCTCCCGGATCGCTTGGCTACGGCTCTCTTGGATCCCATTTCTCCAAGATCTTGAAGTAATCTAGTGTTTGGAGATGATTGGAGGAGATTGGAGAGTGGGGAATAAGGTTTTCGGAAGAGGACAAAGAGTAAACAGTGCCCTAGAAGCTCACGGGTCCCCCTTTTAACAGTGGGGTCCCAACGTTGGGTCGACTCAAGAATTTTCTTGGGTCGACTCAACGTTGGGTCGACCCTATTCTGGATTGGGTCAACCCAAGTTCAGAAATTTTTCCTTTCTCTTCCTTTTCGCTTCTAAAAATTTTTCTTGCTTCCAATCCTTACAAATTCTTTCTGGGACAATGATACATGAGTAAGGAATCTATAGATTACAAGTTTGACTCATGTTTCATGGGTTTTTAGAAATGGGAGGAATGTATCATGAGACTGCTTGCTCCCTTTTATATCTCTTCAATAAAAAGGATCACATATGCCTAATTTCCTCCTTAGCATGCAGAATCTATCTTCACTCAAGGGTTTTGTGAATATGTCAGCTAATTATTTTTCAGTACATATATGCTCAATACATATGTTTCCATTTTGCACATGATCTCTAATAAAATGATATCTTATTTCTATGTGTTTGGCTTTAGAAATGAGACATTTAAGATGTGAGCCAAAAGAGATCTCTAACTGTAGATTCCAAAGATATTTTTCAAATCAAGTGTAGATGGAATCTTTTTCAAGTTATTTCAAGAAGTATCAAGAATAATATTCAAAGAAGGCACGAATGAAAATTCAACACCTTTATATATATATATATATATATTAAGTATATAGCAAGATGAGAGCAATCTAATTAATTTTCAGAGTATAGTATAAGAGCAAATAAAGATCAAACCTTATATACTCGAAAAACATAAGATTATGTTGAATCCTTAATTCTTAATGACTTCAAAGTTCTTTCATGATATAAAAGTATTGGGGCATAGATACCAAAACATGAATTTATACAGTGTAGGATACATAAAATTCAAGGCTTTGAAAGTTCTTTTAGAGCTCTCTTAAAGACTTTCTTTTACTCCTTTAAAGATCATAGCATCAAAATCAATTAAAATGAATTGGCTCAGGATTGAAACACTAAAGTGCAAGCCAATAAGAACTCATAAGTAGATTCCAAGATAAATTTTCGAAACTAAGACAGATGGAATCCTTTTCAATTAATTTTCAGAAATAAATGATTTACCGATGAATACAGATGGAAATCCAACTTTCAAAAGATATTCAATGAAGCACAAAGTTTAATACCACTTTACATTTAGTATTCTTTGTCTCATTTTTAGATGCGAATTTATACGATTAAGTTCTATATGATCTCTCACTCTGAAATTTTCTTTCTCCCCCTTAATTAATCATTCCATTTGAGAGTTTAGAGTTTGAAGATAATTTTCAATAAAGAGATTGAGTATTTAAAGCTCCCCCTCAAAAGATGCATTTTCTTTCAAACTCTTTTTTTTGTTCTTCTATAATATCAAGAATGTAGAGTGATCTAGAATTTTTCAAAATTTATAGCAATCATTTTTTTTTAATCTTTCAAGAATAAATTATATTTCCTTCTATTTTTTTTTTGAATATGTATGGAAATATTAATCAGAAAATAATTCTTTTGAAGCTCAAATTTCTTTCAAAAGTAATTACATTTTCTTTCCTATAAGAATTATTGAAGTGAGTTGAAATATTTTAAGCTTTAGGATCATTAACTCTCTTCTTAAAAATAGCTTTTCTTTTTAATGATAGAAGCATTTAATTATGTAGAAGTGTATATTCAAAATATTAATTTCTTAGTCATAGTTTTTCAGCAATGTATATATGAAGCACCATAAAACTTTTTAATATCAAAATAATATCATATGTTTAGAACCATTTATTTGCAATCAAGATCATTGAAAAACACATCATTTAGACTAATTTCAGTACACTTATAAGATAAAAAATGATATGTTTCAGATGCGTATCGGAGCAAACAACCAAGGTATCCAAAGTAATTCTATTTTTCTTAAACTGTAGTTTTCATCTAGAAATCATATTGAGTTATTCCCCAAAATGATGCAATCATTGAAGTATATAATGAAAGTTACAAAAATGCAACAATAGAAGCATTTTTAAATTAAGTTTAAGCTTTTATCCTTAAGGTGTGTTTTCAAGTGATCGAAACTTCATTTGGCTTTTCACAAGCTTTTTATATACTTTCATTTATCTTGTCATTCATTTCCTCATTTTTGAATTTCTTCCTTTAACCACTCAGTGAATATTCTAATCTTCATTTCTTTTGGTTTTACTTTTCTATGCTCTATACTCTATTTGCTCCCTATCCGGTGGAGTTGGAAGGGGCACGAGGTACTACCACTAGCCTCCCTCTTGTGCCGTCCCTAATATGCCCTACACCGAATAGTTGGGTCAAATAGTGCCGGGTACTACCACTAGCCTCCCCATTGGCACCATCCCTATGATGAGCAATATAGAAGGGTTAAAATGTTCACTTCAAACTTTTTCTGTAATTAATTACGAATTTTATCTCTTCCAAAAGGAATGTTCATATTAGTCTCACAAATGTGCCAAATATATTATGCTTGTTTTGCTTTTTCTAAAGATTGGAGTATTTGCCTTTACTTAGATTTTACTTCTCTTGAATAATTGTTCATTTTCTTTTCTTTATCTCTCTTTCTTTTTATTATTTCAAGTAATTACATGAAAGAGCAGAATAAAAAATTAATCTAATATGCTGCATATAAATATATACCATGCAAACAGCATTTTCATTATGCCCAATGATTCATAGCTTATCACAAGTTATTTTGAATTAGAGGTTTGAGGCATAAGCTTGTGTATTTCATGGTTATGCATTATATAGGAAAAGGTAAACTTCAATTTAATCACACCATGAAACAATTATCACTAGCATGAGAATGAAGCATGATATCAAGATGATCAGCAATTAAAGGTTTAATCATGCTACCATGTAATTTCAGACTATTGATTTTGCTCAACTAACTCACAAGAGAAGAGTTTAGATTACCAGTGCATTTAGCATTCTTCAAGCCAAATACCTTTTAGATTCTTTACACCCTTGGCTGAAGAAAATATCTCCTTTTTTTTTTTGTTTGCAAGGGAATGTTTATTATATCTTTTATCGATGTGTCCTTCAAGTTGAAATTTCTTGCTCATAAATTCTGTATCATTAGCAAAATCTTTTTCTTTTCTTGAAGGCAATTCATTAGGTTCTCTAGGATACAAAAACATTCATACAACATATTTCTTAACTAGATGACTCAACATGAGACATGACAATAATTGAATTTGAGTCACTTTACTCAAGAGATTGCCTAAGTATAAGCAAGCACAAGTCACTTGAACTAAAGAGATAACTTCATTAAGTAAAATGGTTCAAGGACAAGCATGTGAGGCAATAGAAAGATTCATTAAAGTTAAATCAATTTTTTTTTGTTTTCAGAATCAATTTAACTTAGATTCTATTTGCATAAGATAATTATCAATAAAATATACAAGTTGAATTTTAATCAGATTATCTTAAGTGGTTGTTTCCATCAAAATTCTGATTATGATTTAGCTTTCAACACAGATACTCTTGTTTCAGGAAGACAAGCAATCTTCTTTTAGAAAAAATAAGAAATATTTTTGACTTATGAGAGATAGCTCAAGAAAATTAATATTCATGCTTTAACAGATTTTTATGCTCAGATTAAACATGATGAGTTAAAATTAATCAGTGGAATTTGAGATCATTTTAGGAAAAGATATTAATCATGGATACAATGATTATGCTCAATGAAATATTTTAATGATCAGATTTATTGATTTTGAATTTTAGAATAGTCTTGAGCATTACTTGTAAGAGGGAAGACGATTTGTTATTATAGAAACTTTTAAGTAAGTTTCTTATTATGATCATAACACATTAATCATTTATGATTGAACCAATTTGAAATGATTATGATTTAACCTATGATGCATATATGAGACTTATAAAGCAAATCATAATACATTTCAGATAATCATATAAGGAATGAATGGTATAATAACATGATGAATTACATTCATACCTTCACGAAGGATAACCTAAGATTTCATAAGTATTATGCTCAATAAAGTTTTAGCATGAAATCAGCATCAACCATTTATATTAGAGAAGAAATTTAGATTTTGAAAAACTTAAAGGAGAAGGTTATACATATTCATTCATTGTTTTCTTATTATCATGCAAGCACTAGAAAAATTTTATGCTAAGATCGTTGAGATAAAAATTAACATATGAGGCATTTAAGAACTTTGATGCGGAGAGTATCGTAATTTCATAAAAAGATAATTTTGATACACGATGTAGAATGTTAAACCTTATACTAGATTTAATGAATAAATTGAGACTTATCTTTAATTATGTGTCAACGCACCCATTTGTATGAAAGTTTCATTTGTTCCATGGGTAGCTTGGCACACTTATATCTGCACCCTCATATTTTCATTTTGGGTACCCAAGCTTGCTTGGGTCCTTGAGGGTTAGTGCATATGGTTCCTTTTGGAACCCAAATCTGTTTAAACGTAATAACTTTACCATTTGATTTATTCGTATTAGAACCATAGGTAAAGTTTTTATGCCCAATCTTTTTATGTTTGAAATAAGTTATCTTATTTAATGGTTTGCTTGGCGAATTGATAACCTTTTTCTTTAGGGGTTTATTGTTGAGCAAAGAATCCAGCCAAGTCTTGATTTATCAAAAACAGCATGTTGACTTTCAAACATCGTTTTTAATCTTTCTGAACTTACAGTGAATTTGTTAATAAAAGATTTCAATTGGTTAACTTCTTCACTTAAGTTTTGATTTTCTTTAATTAAATTCTGATTTTTCTGAATCAATTCTTCTGAATTTAATCTTAAGCGTTCATTCTCAGAATTTAATTTGTCTTTCATTTCAGCAGTAGAATTTCTTTCCTCTGACATTTTCAGATTTAGCTTTTTATTCTTTAAACTAAGCTTCTTATTCTTTAAATTAAGCTTCTTGTATTCTAAGTATAAATCAGAAAATGCATCATGAAGTTCATTAAATGTAAAATCAGATTGAGCTTCAGTATGTACTTAATTTTTGAATGAGAAATCACTTTGTATTCGAGTACATACCTCATCTTTATGTGCCATAAAGCATAGATTTTCAATTTCAGTTTGCTGCTCTTCTTCTTCGGAGCTAGTTTCAAATTCACTAGAAATGTTAGTGCATTCATATTTAACTTCAAACATACTCCATATTTCCTTAGCAGTCATGCAAAAAGATATGTTATTAAGTTCACTATCATCCAATGCACAATATAGAATATTCATGGCTTTTGCATTTTGCTGAGCCATTTTCTTATCATGATTAGCATTTGTATGTAGCCCATTGACTATGATACTCCATAAATCGTAGTCATGTGCTTGAATGAAAATGCGCATGCGTGCTTTCCAATGTGTGTAGTTTATACCATTAAATAGTAGAGGTCTATCAATTAATTGTCCCTCACTCATAGAACATCCCACTTGGGTTGTCATGATCTTTAACTCTTGATTGTGAGATCAATAATTACTATTGGAGTACCTTGCTCTGATACCACTTGTTGCCCAAGGTGACAAGCCAAGAGGGGGGGTGAATTGGTTTCTTTTAATTTTAACTATCTTACTTGTGTTAAATGATGAGTTAGTGAACTTAAACAAATCACAATGCAAACAACAAGAAGTATAGTGGTTCGGTGCTCTCCTTAGCACCTACGTCCACTCCCCAAGCGACCCCTTGGGAATTCACTATAATCCCGCGGATTACAGTTGGATTGTTTTCCGGGCTCACAATCCAAAAACCTTTACACTTTGGTTTTCCGGGTTCACCAAAAACCTATGTTGGTTTTACGGGCTCACCAACGAACCTATACAATTGGTTTTACGGATTCACCAACAACCTACGTTGGTTTTACGGGCTTACCAACAACCTACGTTGGTTTTACGGGCTTACCAACAACCTACATTGGTTTTACGGGCTTACCAACAACCTATGTTGGTTTTACGGGCTTACCAACAACCTATGTTGGTTTTCCAGGCTCACCAACGAACCTTTACAATTGGTTTTACGGATTCACCAATCAACCTATTCCGTTGGTTTTGCGGGCTAACCAACCAACCTTTACAAGTAGTTTAATAAACAAAGGAAGAAGATTTAAACTCCTAGATGAGCAAATATAACAATATAATCTATAAAGAAGAGTTTAGAGAATAGTTATCGTTTGATGTGACTTCTCTCTTCTTTGTCAAGAATGCTTCACTCTTCAAGGGTGGAAGGAGCTCTTAATGACTCTTGGAATCTGCTCAACCACTTTCTTTTTACTCTTGAATGAAGCTCTTGGATGAAGCTTGCCTTACTAGGGTTTTCTCTTGAATGCACTTAATGATTTTTCCAAAGCTTGCTTCCTCTGATGAATACTCCCTCTTAAATACTTCTCCAACCTCCAAATAGTCCTTCCTGACCGTTAGATTGAAGAAACTAGCCGTTTATAGCCGTTGGGAGTCCAAAAAGCACTTCTGCACAACTAGCTGTAATGCTTCTGTCCGTGCTTGGGTCGACCCAAACTTTTCTTGGGTCGACCCAAACCACTGTTCATCAGATTTGGGTCAGCTCAAACTTTTCTTGGGTCGACCCAAACCACTGTTCATCAGATTTCGGTCAGCTCAAACTTTTCTTGGGTCGACCCAAACCACTGTTCATCAGATTTGGGTCAGCTCAAACTTTTCTTGGGTCGGCCCTCTTAGAACCACAGAACCTTGCATTTCAGCCTTCCTTCACTTGGGTCGACTCAACATTTCTTTGGGTCGACTCAAGGTTCAGTTGGGTCGACTCAACTTTTACTTGGGTCGACCCTAACAGGGTTTCCAGAGAACCTTTTCTGTCTTCTGTTCTGTCTTGCCTTTGGGTCGACCCACTCAGGATTTGGGTCGACTCAAGCTTGGGTCGACTCAACTTTATCTTGGGTCGACCCTCTCAGTAAATTCAGAGAACCATTTTCTGAGTTGTTTGAGAATCTTGATGTTTGGGTCGACTCATGCTTTCCTTGGGTCGACCCAACTCACTGTTCATCTGTGCCATTTTTGCAGAAGTGTGCCAAATGCTTTCTTGATGTGCCGGGATCGACCCAATCATCCTTTGGGTCGACTCAATCCACACTTTGCTGCATCTCAAGGTCAGATTCATTCATATAAACAATGAAATGTATCTATATCAATTTATACAAATATACTGAGAGTAATAGACTTATAAATGAAGTATCGATTTAACTTATAACATACTCTAGATAATTGCTTGTTAATCATCAAAATAATACTATCATCCTCATAAGTTGAAGCCAATTGAAGGGTCCATCAGCTGCAGCCGTGCCCCGATCGTCGTTCCAGCCCACGAGCACACGATTTTGGTTGACTACTTCACGACAGGTGATAGGTTTCTACTTTTTTCTGGCTTATTCATTTAATTATGTTCTGATTCTCTTGCATGATAGTCACATTTTGAAAACTTATATTGCTGTCAAAATTCAGAACATTAAACCTTTCACTTCCGAACCTGTCCTATTATCCATTAAATCTTGATATTAAATTAGCACACCCTAGCAACAGGACGTTTCTCAACATTATTCGCTCAAATTACTTTAGGATCAGAACAACGGAACTACTTGATTGCAATCTAATTTCTTAAATTGAATAATCTTAATCCTTAATTCTGAATAACCGAAGTAAAAATCAGCAACATTTAAACTTTAAGTTATTCTTGTGAAGACTTGCCGATCTCTGAAATCATAATAGATTGCATTAGTAGGTTGTCCTGCATCAAATCTGATCCTGCATCATACTTATAAGGGTTTCATTAGTGACACTGCATTTCACATCATCACCCAATGTCATCATTGCAAGCCAACCTATAGTGATATGGAGCACTATCTCAATCAACCTAAAACTTCTGTAGCTACCATGAATTCCGATATTTTGAGGTCTCTCCTAGAACAGATCGTTGCCATGCGGGCTGGATACAAGGAATTCAAACAAAAGATCCGTGAGCTCATTCAAAATTCTAGGACCCCTACGCTGCCAACCCCTATTGCAGCCCAACCTAAAATCGGTTTGGTTGCACCACCTGTAATCCTTCCCCATTTTCTTGGGCACCAAACCCAATGCTCAAGGTGTCAACAATTCGACCACATAGCATCCCAATGTTCCATTAGAACCTACCTGATTATTGAACCAGAAGTTAGGAGCCAAGAGGTCGAATATATCGAAGAAGTCTATGCAGCAAATATAGAAGACTATGAAGAAGACTTTGAAGACGAACCTACAGAATTAGACTTTGTCCAAAATAATTCCCAAAAGGAGACTATTAATCTAAGTACAACCAAGCCACTTCACATCACTACTATCGAAGAGGTAGTGAAAGATATTGAGAGCCAGTCACCTGAGTTAGCACTTGTAGCTAAAGATACCCATGCGGAGTCCAACCTTGAACATTCCCCGGTAGTAGTTTTTCTTCTAGAGAAGTTTCATTTTGTAATCCCTGATAATCTTCTGGATGCCCTTCCTCCAATGCGTGATATCCAACACGCTATTGATATAGTTTCCGGGGCATCTTTACCCAACCTTCAACAACATAAGCTCAACCCGAGTGCATATGCTAGGATCTGAGATTTAATATTACCGACAGTTGAGTTTGCATATAATAGTTCGGTTAACAAGTCCATAGGTATGAGTCCATTTGAAGTGGTGCATGATTACAAACCTAGGCAACCTATAGACTTATTTTTCATGTCTCATCAATATAAAGTCGTTGAGTCTGCACAATCAATTGCATCACATCCGTATTCATTGCATCAAGAAATCAGCAATTGTAGTCACTTTAATAACTTAAAATATAAATTCCTTGCTGATTTACACAGACGTTATAAAGAGTTAAGTGAAAGAGATTACGTCATGATAAGAATTAGGTTTGAACGACTTTTTCGGAAATGTTTAAGAAATTGCAAACTTGTAGTGCAGAACTGTTCAAAATCTTAAAGAAAATCAGTTCGAATGCATATGTTGTGAATCCTCCTGATGACTATGGGATTAGTGCGACATTTAATATTGAAGATTTAGTCCCATACAAAAAGACAATATTCATGCTTTCTGATCCCTTTATTGATATATCTGCCCATGTTGAACACCCTGACCTATTACCTGCTGTTGAGCCACCACCTCCCAAATTTCATGCACGTAGAGAACAAATAGAACATATATTAGATGAGCAGGTTATTTCAACCAGAAATGGTGGTTACCAACGTTACCTTGTTCGGTGGAAAGGTCGACCAAAGTCTGACGTGACGTGGATTTCTAGAGCCCAGCTGCAGCGCCTTGACCCCGATCTTCTGGAGCAATACGATAGCCGGCCAGACATGTACTTGACGGGGTCGAGTTTCTCTCATCCGGGAGGAGTTGATGGGGACATCAGAGCCCTTCATCCAGATGATCCTGAGCCTCCGGATTGAGTCAGACCCAAAATTGGTCCATTATTTTTTCACCCGGAAGGAGTTGATGGGGACATCAGCTAGGCCACCATTTTATTTGCATATTTATTTTATTTTTATTTTTGGGCTTATTTGTATTTTAGGGCTTATTTGTATTATTTGTGGGCTTATTAGGATTTATTTCTGTGTAAGGGGATTTATGCAAATTGTGTATTTGGGCCCTATATATAGGAAACTATTTTCATGATTAGGGTTTAATGAAGAATTAAGAATTTTTACCCCCACGTTTTTCTCTCCTTTCTTCCTCCTTCCCTTCTCCTTCTTCTCTTCTTCTTTCTCCTTCTCTTCCCCCTCTTCTTCTGCTTCCATTTTAAAGTTACAACACACGGCAGTCATCCCAAGAGTGCATCGTCGCCGCTGCAGCCATTGTTCCTGGATTTGGTTCGGCATCATCGCGCCTGCCAAATTTATCCGTCAAACTTCTGACGGTACGGTTTGACGTGCCGCTGCTAGGATTTGGAACGAGATTGCGCCTGCCAAATTTACCCGCCAAATTTTTGACGGTACGGTTTGACGCGCCGCTGCTGGAGTTTGGAACGAGATCGCACCTTCCAAATTTACCCGCAAAGCTTCTGACGGTATGGTTTGACGCATCGCTGCTGGAGTTTGAAATGAGATCACGCCTGCCAAATTTATCCGCCAAGTTTCTGACGAGGAGAAGAGACAGAGGATCTGTGAGCGACGACGAGCACAGAGAAGACGAAGGAAAGGACGGCAGCAGGTTACGTGATCGGTGGCTCTGATACCATATTGAAAAAGAAGAATGATAGAAGAGAATTGTATTTCTGCCTTTCTTTACAATGTACATGAGTAGCCTTTTATATAGACTAGGAGGCTGACGAAATTTGGTAAGGCCGACTAAATTTGGCATAATCAATCACAAATCAATCAAGGAGAAGTTTGGTAAGGCCGACTAAGTTTGGCACAATCAATCACAAATCAATCATAATCCTAATCAATCATATGATTTTAACATCCCTCTCAAACTCAAAGTAGTAAAGTAGACACCAACTTGAGTTTGGAAACAAAAGATCGCAAGATGCCAGATGAATGAGTTTTGGTGAAGACATCCGCAGTGAAGATAGAACTCAGAGAGAAGGCAATTGAAGCTCAACGATGCTTGTAGACGAAAGCACCATAGAAGAAGAGCAAGAGACTTGGAATTGGATGATGAAGGAGCTGGAGGTAGCAAATAAAGCCGGAGATTGAGGACTGGGGTGATGCTATGATGCTATACAGATGTATAACTCCATGATCGAGAGCGAGATCGCGCCTGCTAAATTTACCTGTCCAATTTCTGACGGTACAGTTTGACGCGCCGCTGCTAGGTTTTGGAACGAGATCGCATCTGCCAAATTTATCTGTCAAACTTCTGATGGCATGGTTTGATGTGCCGCTGTTGGGGTTTGGAACGAGATCACACCTGCCAAATTTACCTGCCAAATTTCTGACGGTACGGTTTAACGCGCCGCTGCTGGAGTTTGAAACGAGATCGCGCCTCCCAAATTTACCTGCAAGATTTCTGACGGTACGGTTTGACGCATCACTGCTGGAGTTTGAAACAAGATCGTGCCTACCAAATTTATCTGCCAAGTTTCTGACGGGCAAAAGAGACAGAGGATCTATGAGCGACGACGACCACAGAGAAGGCGGAAGAAAGGATGGCAGCAGGTTACATGATCGGTGGCTCTGATACTTGAAGAAAATTTGAGCATCGTATGCGCCGAGGATTCACCGATTAAGGTGAAAGTATGCAATTTGAAAACAATTTTCAGCAAAATAAAATAGAGCTTTTCAAAATAGCCCATTGCAAACTTTGGATCTGATCCAATCCTACGAAATTCCCAGATGAATCCGCATGATATGTAATAGAAATATTCATGCACGGATCACATCGTATATATTCTTGAATTGAGATCAAATCTCAACTCCAAAAACTGAAAACAGAACACTAACCTTTCAGCAAGTTGGTTCTAGCTTGCTGCTCCGCAACCACACAAGCATCCGGTCTCTACAAGTAATCCACGCGAGACCTCTGGATCAACCGGCGTCCTAGGAGTGCTAGCTCGCAGGGATGCAGCAGGTGGCCGAGAGAGAGGGAGAGAACTAGGAGGAAGAGGACTAGCTACCCTTTCCTTCAATCTTTTCTTTTTCCTTTCTTTTTCTTACAACATGAACTCTCAAAACTCACTTCACTCTTTCCCAACCGGTGTCAAAACACCAAATACTCTAAGCCAGACCATTTTTTCTCTACAAAGATGGTAGCCATCTCCCCTATTTATAGAGGGAGAGGAAGTCCAACAAAGGGGCTCACTTGCCACATGTCAAACATGCATGATGCCACATGTCCTGGTGCTCATGATGGCCTATAAAGCTCTCATGAAGTGTGATTGGATGGCTATGAGAAAGAATCTCAGTTTAGGGGGTGAGGTGCCCTGGAAGGTGGAGGTGGCACACATGCACTGTGCCATATGTGTAGAACGCGGGCCCCGCAGGCTGGATGGATAAGCCAATCCAAGGTGTGAGGTGTTCGGTAGGGTGGAGGTGGCACACATGTACTGTGCCACATGTCCAGGACGAGGGCCCCGCAGGCTGGATGGATAAGCCAATCCAAGGTGTGAGGTGTCCCGTAGGGTGGAGGTGGCACACATGCACTGTGCCACATGTTCAGGATGCAGGCCCCGCATGCTGGATGGATAAGCTCAAAGCCAATCCAAGATGTGAGGTGTCCTGTAGGATGGAGGTGGCACACATGCACTGTGCCACATGTCCAAGACGCGGGCCCCGCAGGCTGGATGGATAAGCTCAAAGCCAATCCAAGGTGTGAGGTGTCCTGTAAAGAGTACAAATCTAATTTGAACTCTACCACAGGGCTAGGATGCATCCAGTATGCAGTCCTCACACGCATCACGAGGTGTGGGTCCCACTCAAGCAAAATGTGGGGCCCACAAGGACATAAGGTGGGACCTACGCAAAGGGCAAAAGGGGAAAAGAAGATGGTCCCAACCGAAAAAGGGTTCTAATCAACCTTTTAGCTAGTCAAATCTGATTTGACTCGAACCCAAGGGAATTGAACACCGAATCACATTCAATGTCAATTGTGGTGTGACCTAACTTCCTCCACTCAATCTAATTGAGTCTAATTGGTGATCCAATCACCAATTGGTCTCTCCAATATGAGCAACAATTTGCTCAGGGTATAACGGTTAATCACATTGATCATTTTACCCTTTCATGATTCTCAGCCAGAAATGATCGATCCAGAAAAAGCCTCAAAGCATGTGACTTCACAGGTTCGAACTTAAGCTGGTATCACAGGAACACTTCCTGTACCAATCGATGTAACCATCTAGCAATGGGACCCGACGTCTACATAAGCCGAAATAGATGCAGAGCAACATTCTAGAACCTATGAACTATGGTTACCGTATAATTCATCCTCTTGACCAGAAAATGCCCAGGGTGGGTTCAGAGTCTGTCTATCCTGAAACGATCCATTCGAAAATATGTTTCAATTCAATAAGTCAAGTGATAGTGATTTGACTTTTCCTGGCCAAAGTACTACTTAATTGAAAACATAAGGCATTCACCATTATTTCTAGGGAAAGTCAATCCCATCTTGATCTGCAACTGACTACCACAAGTACTTGACTGGACCCAGAAACCTTCCGTCGCTAGATTAGAAATCCAGGTAGTCCGGCACCAAAGTACAGTGAGTTGCTTGCAAGCCACCAGTTGCAATCTCAGGTCTAAAGGATACATATACCCATATCCACTCGGAACAACTCTTGACAAGAGAGAGTCCGTCAAGGTCACGTTCAGTGAACGTACACTACCATTCACCTATATATCATACTAATATCTCTATACTCTTTGGTTTGGAAGACAACCAACAAATATGATACACAATGACCTACGCTCGATAATACTATCGTCCTATTAATAGTATATCATACGGTCATGAATATTTAAGGATCTGTGTGACAAAATCATATTTCATTACACAAAGCAGTCCTAAGAACTTCATCACATCGGAGTTTGTGAAGATGTTCTGATGATGAATAAATATCATGTTATTTATAATTGATTCAAATATATTTACAATCAACAATTGATTGGATTTAGGATTCAATTTCCAACAATACCGTATTGAAAAAGATATTCCAACTTAAGTTTCCTGTACAACGGTCTCAAGATATTTCCATGAATCCTTGAATGCAACCTGTGCATCTTTGCGTCTCCGTTCTGAATCTTGAGACAATTTATATAGCACAACGGTTAACAGAAATCAAGTAATGCCAAAACCACATTCTATGTAATTGTTGTGGCCTCCATGATGGTTTTTTTTTTTTAATTACATTCAAAATATGAGCTTCTGAGTTTATTTATAGAATCACTTATTAACTAACACGGTATGTGATCTTTCTACGTGAAAAATAACAGTAGATGCACTCCTTCTAAGGTTCATCAGGCTACTACATTACATTACATTGGGCCATCAAAGGTAGGGCCCCCCACTCTCTTTGGAGACCTATGATAAAATTGGAACGATATAGGGAAGATATGCATGGCCCGGTGCAAGCAGGATGATGCATAAATCAAGAAATGGTCCACATTTTTTGAATTGTATCCATCTTGAAGGACATTCTGCTACGGTGATTGAATGGATTCAAGGCCAGTATAAGGATAATAACGAGCAACCGCGGCTATGGGACGTACACAGACTTTCGAGATGATATGGTTCTTTTCAAGCCACTCATGTCTACTGAAAGGCAAATAGGGTTGCTGACTTGGTCACCTCTTTTGCTGTCCAATATTTAGGTGCGATCCTTTGGAAGAATCATAAGACTGTTTCTTTTTCTTTTTGTCAATTTTTTTTCTGACTTTATTAATTGTACTCATAGAATATCAGTATGAGTCGTCGTTGTATTAACAAAAAAAAAATAGAAAAATTTATTGGGTCGTCGGCCCTAAATAATCCAGCCCACATGTTGTCGGTCGTTCCCACCTCCTCTTCATTTAATTGTTTCCCTCCTATAACAATGATATGTGACACTAATCTTAGCTTTTTCTTCGTCTTTTTTTAACCCTCTGGTCTGCCAAAATAGCATCGTATCTAACACAAATATTGTCACAAGCCACAAATCCTAGATCCAATTTGGAGCAAGATTTAAAGTGGTCCTACCTCAGTTTGGAAGCGTGTTCTGCCTCCCTCTATATCTAACCTCCAAAATATTAGCAAGCATCCAACATCATTAATCATAAAAAAAAATGTCTTTAGAAAGGTTGGTGAGTGATAAGGACCTTTGCATTCCAAAGAAGATAACAAGAGAGTCAATCCTCCAAAGACCAAAGCTATTGCGTGTTAGGTGCATCGCGGTGCGACCCACGTTCAGACTCCAGGACCTAGCCGAGCACGCTGAGGCCATGGAGGACGTCACCATACCCGTTGCTTCAATATTCGTGCTCATTTCCATGCACGCGGTTGGTGAGCTCTGGCCCGCATGTTTCGGTCGTACTTTGGATCTCAAGTGGGATATTAGCGGACGCCCGCCAACCCACCAGCCTTCTATCTCTGTGAAGTTTGAGGTGGGGCCAAACTTTTTTTGTTTTCTCCTAATAGTGATCTTAGACGTACAATTAAACGTTTTTTTTTTTTTTTGTGCATGTCTGAAGTTCATGGTTCTACTCACCTAACGTTGACTTCAGTTGCACTCCACACGATTATCAAAGCTTGAAGTCTAATATAAGATTGCCATCTTCCCATTTGGTTTGAGAATAATTTTATCCAAGGGACTAAGAAAATGTTAAGTAATGATAAATATTTTATTTTCTGATTCTCATTAATACATCTTTACTCAAATAATTTAATTCGTCTATTTCAGCAAAAAAAAATGATAACTATATGTTATTTTTTAATAAAAAAATCAATATTTGGCCGGATCACACCCTGTATCATCTTTTCAGTATAAATTAACCGGATATGATAAATAGAAATTGAAATGCTTCATGATAGGTGGTGCTAGCCATGACTTAGGCAATCACCAACTTTTAGATGGCAAGTGGCATTTAAAATTTTCAAGAAAAATTCTTAAATTATTCAAATCACATCCTAGTCTTTGAGGAGGTGAGACAGCATTTTTCATTAGTCAGATTTTGTACCTTGCTTCTCCATTGAGGTGTGAAAGATTCTACAATTGCCCCACTGAAAATTCAATAAATCTGCCATAAGGACTCCAAGCATGGGAGAGAAGACCAAAAACAAGGAGAAAGGTCACTCTCCTAAGACTATGAATCAAGAGGGGAGTAGGTGTCCTCTCACTCTCCAAATTCGGTGGGAGCCGAGAGAGAAGGCATCGTGGGGTCAAATATTTGGCCACACCAACCATGATAACAACGTATTCTAACTCCCCTTTGAGATTTTTCTCCAACTCCACCTACTAAACAAATAAGAAAACATAACTGTGGATATTGGAAGCAGAATGGAGGCATCGTGGTAGCTATTCATTGGCGTCAACATACAAGATGTTGGAATAAAGAATCGTTTCCGCTACCAACCGCTGTCGAAGGGTGGCATCCGGCAGCCCACATGCCGCTTTTCTCTTCTCAGCTTCACTAACCCTACCATTGGATCTAAAAACCCATCTTAGTTTCTGGTGTTATTTTTCCGAGCAATGCTTCGGACATGGGCTCATGAGATTTATTATTAGATACGAAATTAATTAATTATGGAGTTGCCAAATCAGCAGTAGTAAACTTGATGAACTTTTCAAGTGCCCATAAGAGGTGGTCCAATTTTTTTTTAATAAGGGATTTAAATTCTAATGAAAATCCAACTATTTGCCATCTTTTGTATAATTTGTTTATGTCATTATTCTTTATGATGCTGATGTGTAATTTACTTTAATACCACTAGCTAAAACTTTTTCTTTCTATCTTTGTGTAACACGCATTATGAACGGTCCCCCTTGGCACAGCATTACCTTTTCCTTCCCCACTAATTTTCTAGGTCTTTTGAAGCGACGCCAATCAAGGTGAATCAATAATGTTGTCAAAGCTCCAAACCCGGTGAAGTTTGCAAATGGGGGAACTGCGATTTGGGTGAAGTCGAGTGATGGCTATCAATGAAGTTTGACTTTCCGTGAAAGACAAAAAAAGGTGGTATATCTATAGGAAGGCTAAGAGAGCTGTAGACTAGGTGGCTTCTTTTGTCGCTAATTATTTCGGAAAAAATTTCTAAACTGGTGAGAGAGAAATGCATGTCTAAAGCACTCCATAATTTATTATATTTGAACTTTTTTAGATGCATTCATACTAAAATTGTATCAGTCATCCGTTGTAGTAAAAAAAATAACAACAAAGATGCAACAGATATAATCCACGTCTTGTAAGGGATCAAGTGCAGATGTAAGATTTTGAATAAAAACCATCCATTTCACTTGATGGTAAATCTATTGAGGTGCTGAAGGACCCATGGATTTCTTCTATTCCTCTATCCTATTGGCCTGCTACTATTTCAATCATAATATACTAGGGAGTGTTGCTGGAAATTGGACCCGGAGGTGACCGCGGACCGAGGAGGAGGAGCTCCAGTAGGTGGTGCGGCGGCGGACGGCTCTCTCCAGGGGACCTGCAAGAAGCCGATGGTCGGGGATTCCGGTGCCGGCCCTCCGATGCTTAAGTCATAGGGGGGTTTTTTTGTGTGGAGGAAAGAGAGAGATTACATGAAAAGTCCTCTCCATTGAGAAGAAAGAGTCCCCTTTTTATAAGAGGGGTGTAGGGGTTACCTGTGACTGGACGTGACCGTGCGAATTAATGGGTCACCGTAGTGATTGGACGTGACCGAGTGAAGTAATGAGTTACCGTAGACGGTTCGAGATTTTGGTCGGGTTGGTGATCTGTTGAGATCACGCGCATTTAAATGTTGACAGCCGTTGAGGCGGAGATTGCGGGATTTGACCCCGGATGAGGAGGAGGAGGACTTGATTTTCGGTGGAGTGGGGAGATCTGCTTCTCCCTTTGACTGGGTCTTTCTTGGTCTTGAGGTTGATCGGGCTTAACTTGGCCGAGATCGAGGTCGTGAGCTTTGGGGTTGTCGGTGCCGAGGCCGAGCGCTTTGAGGTCGGGTGTCTAGAGGTTGGGCCCTGAGGTCGTATTCGCCATTGTTACATTCACCATCGAGTGCCGGCGGCTTAACCACGTGCTTTGAGCGATTCATTTTTCCCCTAACAGGGAGCATGAGGGTTAGTAATATGATAATGGAAGATGGAAGGAGATGGAACATTCTGCTTATACCCTAAGTATTCGATATCAACTTGGCTGACATGGTGCAGTCTTTGGCTATTCCACATTATGATACCCTGGACAACTTTGGCTTTGGGCCTGTCCAGTACATTGAAAGATAAATCTAGTGGTCTGGAGGGAGATGTGTGCCAGAGCCATGTTGGTGCTAGAGCCACTCGCCACTCACTGGGGATACGAGCTGGCCGTCACTACTCACCGTTCTGGAGTGAGATGTGTGCCAGAGCCATATTGGTGCTGCCAGAAATCAGATGGATGATTTGGGACGGTCAATCTATCGATGTCCTGAAGGACAGTTGGGTGACTGAGCAACCGATCGGTCGTTTGCTGACCATGGTGGATTCGACGAGGTTGGCTGGATACAGAGTCTGTGATTTGCTGGATCCTGCTGGGGGTCAGTGGAGGGATGGGCTGATTCGAGAGATCTTTGGGGAGCAGCTGGCTGAGTCGGTCCTGGCTCTACCGGTTCCTCACCGGGAGGAGTCTGACAGGCTAGTGTGAATACCATCTGCCCGGACGCGGGTACAAGCCAGAGATCTTATTGCTTTGATTAGTAGGAAGTCAGATCGGCAGATTGAGGGAGGATGGATTTGGAGGATGTGGGTCCACCCGCGTGTGGCGCTCTTTATCTGGAAGGTGGCATGGGGCTGCTTACCAACCAGGAGTTTACTAGCCCGACGAGGAGTGAGGGTCACCCAGTGTTGCAAGGTGTGTGTGAAGATTGAGGAGACCATTAACCATGTCCTTTTGCAGTGCCCCAGGGCGAAGGAGTTATGGAGTAGATCACGGTTTTCCGTGCCCCAATCGGTGGAGTCAGTTCAGGACCTGATCCATCTGTTGAGAGTGTCTATGCGGAGTCCCAGACTCTGGGAGGAGGGAATTGCCAGAGCATACATGGCTTATCATATTTGGTTGGATAGGAATGCTAGCCTGTTCGAAGGCAGGAGGGCGTCTCTGAGGATGGTAGTGGAGAGAGCTACAGTGCAGGCGGAGGAGGTTACTGCTGCCACCGCATTATTTTCTACTGAGATGGCCAGGGACATATAGGGTATTCTTTATGCTGTCACAGCGCCCAAGTTTGCCTATGTTTCTTGGGTGCCCCCGCCACTTGGTCATCTCAAGGTGAACTTTGACGCTAGCATATCGGTGGATGGTATATATGGAGGTGTTGGATTTGTGATCAGAGATTCTTTTGGCAGGTTTGTAGCAGTCGGGGTCAGAGGACGCTTAGTCTCACTATTGTAGGGGCAGAGCTTTGGGCTGCATAGGAGGAGTTGTCATATGTGAGGAGGTTCCTCGGTGCCGAGCTGTTGCATCTCAAGGGGATTCTTCTGTGGTTATTGGTTGGATTCGGGGTTTGAATAGGTATGGTGATGGCTACCCTCTCATCAGAGAGTCGCAGATTGGTTCGGAAGATGGGTGATCTCCAGGTAGCACATATTTTTCGGGAGGCGAACTAGCAGCAGACTGTGTTGCTTTTTTCATCGCCCAACACCTTGGGGAGGTCCTTTGAACTTCTATACACTACAAGAAAATTGGGCATTAGTGACGCTTTTTTTGGCCTTTAGCGACGCTTATAAGCGTCGGTAAAAACCATCCCGACGCTTTCCCAAGCGTCGGTAAAGCGTCGCCTATGCTACAGTGGGGAAAATATTTTCCGACGCTTTCAAAAGCGTCGGAAATTAGCGACGCTTTAAAGCGTCGTTAAATGTGATTTTAACGACGCTTTAAAGCGTCGTTATAATATTATTTTTTTAAAAAAAATTTTTTGATTTTAACGACGCTTTAAAGCGTCGTTAGAATATTTTTTTTAAAAAAAATTCGTAATTTTAACGATGCTTTAAAGCGTCGTTAGAATATTATTTTTTTAAAAAAAAATTCGTAATTTTAACGACGCTTTAAAGCGTTGTTAGAATATTATTTTTTTAAAAAAAAATTTCGTGATTTTAACGACGCTTTAAAGCGTCGTTAGAATAGTATTTTTTTTTAAAAAAAATTTCGTGATTTTTTAGATGGCGGACCTAAATCTTTGATGAAAAATTTACCCCATGCATTTCAGTCTACCAACTAAAAGACAGAGGAAAAGAGATCAGATTAAATTGATGTAAACAACAAAAACAAATTCATTTCAGTCTACCGAACAAAACCTTCTTAACTTGATGTTAAAGATCCCAGAACAATAGCTTAAGTCGTCAGGTTTAAAGAGAGAGGATTCCCTGTGGAGAAAAAAAAAAAGCAGATATCTTTGCAAGTTTTGGTACCAATGGGGCCTTCTTTTTGATTGAATGGTTAGAGTAACTCAAGAAGATTTGCAATTGGATTGGGAGCAAAATAGACAAGCAATGGGAGGCCAATATTCATAATAGGGACCCCTTTGACTAAGTCAACAGCAGCAGCAGCATCAGAAACTGGCTAGCTTCGTTTAAAACTCAAACAAGTGAGACATTTACCTCTTCATCATCTTCATCCCCATCAAAATCCTCCTCATCAGCCTCCTGCATCATCAGATTATTGAAAAGTGCAGAAGAGTCTTAGGTGAACTCAGAAATGATGTTCGGTGAGAAGAAATATCAATATTTGACAAAAGAAAGAGTAATGGATGGAAGGGAGAACACTTGCATTATTAAAATATTTCAAAGGGTTGGGCCATAAATCTTCCTTGATAATCTCTGCCACCTGCATCAGTTTGTTGTAGAGGAAACTTTGGTATAAGTACTGGAAGTGCGCCAACTTTGGTATTGTACCAAACTTGCATAAATATTCCACGCTTGCGGCTTGCACAAACATTAAAGGTCATAAACCAAAATGATACATACATATGTATGTACTTTGCTCACATAGGTCATGTCACCATAAATAATAAGCTTGCACTACTTAAGTGAAAAATATCAGTTAAGCAGATAGTGAAGTTCCATACATGAGTTCATTAACTTCACACAGAGGAATAGAGGAAGCATGCCTATTTTACAATTGATCGTGGAAATAATCAAAGCCTAACATCTATATCTTCCATAAATGTCCAATATAGTATGTGATACACCTCATATAAGCTGCTCATGGCATCACCTCTTGTAGCCCTCACACAAGCCTTGAAGCACTATTGTTAAAAGTTCTTTCTAAGATATCATGCTAATGGTCCTCAAATAAGCTTATCAGAGCCAGAGTGTATTTTATGCATAAGATTCTCATGAATGCAAACATAACTAAGGTCTTAGATGTGTTAAAACATAAAAAAAAATAGTTACCCACTCACCATTCCTGATCCCAAACACCAACTTGAATAGCCATAAAACCTTCAATAAGTTTAATTATATTCAGATGAAGTTTGTCAAAGCTATATTGGCACATCAACAAGTTTATGCCCAACAAATTATCCAGAGGTAACTATCTGACATGCTTCAGATAGCATTTCAGGCATTATGAACATATCTCGTCAGTATTCTTTCAAAACTAGACATACCCAAACTATAATATACTGCAATCGAGAAGAACAGACAGTGCTATGCCATAAAAAGTAACACACAATCTTGAAACACTTCTTTCTAATACATTATTTGCTTATTAAATATATATCCAACTAGCCACGAGTGATTTATCACCTGATAACCAAGCCAAATGCTGTAGTGCAGAGTAGAATCCAAACTAAAACCAGGGAAGTCAGAAGTCCTAATTCTTAGCACCAGATCCATTTAGGCAATGCAAACAACTTTAATTCCTCCATTTAAGAGCACTAGTATCAACATTTATAAGTTACCAGAAACATAAGAAGCGAAACCGAAGGTGACCCTGAGAATCTAACTAGAAATCTATAGACCACAAAACAGATTAGATGCAAAGCAAATTTCATGTTAGTACGACACCATGACCAAAGAACCAAAAGTCTGTAATTCTTACAACTAGATGAATTCAAGAAATGGAATGAAGCTAACCAGAAGAATGAGAACCGGAGATCAAAGGGAAGCTGCAGTTCCTTGCCGGAGACCCAATCGAGGGCGACGGCGGCGTTGTCCCACGTCCTCAGGCACTCCCGGCGGAAAGCGACGCGGGGGAGGGAGCGGAAGAAGACGACGAAGATTGTCTCGACGTGGCGGCTCCACCCTAGGAAAGGAAAGGATCACAGCTCTCTCACGATCTCCTTCTCCAGCTGCCTCCGAGCCCTTCGAACATTCCTCGGGGCCTGATCGAACTTTGGATGCCACGAGCCGCGGCCTGGGCCTCCGATGAGGGGAGGGTGAGAGGAGGAGAAGTTCTTGGAGGGAGATGGGGCTGCAAGGGTGGATGGAGAGGTGAGGAGGAGATGAAACTTACGAGATGGACGAGGGTCTTGAAACTCACAAACCCAGCCTCCATTTGCCTACATCCATGGCCGCTCATCTCGTCGGACCACAGCCCGCCCGCCGTCACCGCCGTATCCCCAGCTCGGAGGGGGTAGAACACCTTTCTCGACGGCCATCGTCGTCCTCGAAGCTCGGAGGGGGAGGGGGATCCAAAGCAGAACAAGTTGGATTGGGGAGGAAGGAGGGGGGGATGGCGGCTGGGTGAAAGGGTTAGGGTTTGCTCCGCGTGCGAGAGAGAGAGAGACAGAGAAGGCAGGGGATCGGGGAGGAAAAAGGAGGGATCGGGGGCGGTGGGCCCCTATTGGCCTCCGACGACGCTTTAAAGCGTCGTCGTATCGTTTTGGCCTCCGACGACGCTTTAAAGCGTCGTCGTATCTAAATTTCACCGACGCTACCAAAACGCGTCGTCCAATTTCGGCCCCGCTCGAAATTTGCCGACGCTTTTTGTTAGCGTCGGCGGGGAAAAGCCGGCAAAACCGTATTTTCTTGTAGTGATAGGAGATATTCCCTATCCCTTGTACTCTTTACTTTTTGTTGATTTGGTAGGATGTACTCACGTTAGAGCTATATAAATTGCCGCTTTTATCCAAAAAAAAAAAGAAAAAAAGAGATAAATCCAGTGATCTCTATAATTTATATTGGGTGTGATCTTTGTTTGATGGAGATATTGCTCAGCTACGAAGGATTGGGTTCATCCTAGAGTTGCCCATTTTCTCTAGAAAGTGGGTTGGAACAGGATTCCTTGTCAAAGTGTGTCGGCTAGGAGGGAACTTAAAAATCTCCTCAAGGTGTGACCACTGCGCTAACATGGAGGAGACAGCGGCCCATGTCCTATTTCAATACCCCTCCTTCTGATACTCCTTCCTTAATTGTATAATCTGACTCTCCTTTGGATACCTTTCTCCCTTTTGGAAAGGAGTGCACATATAGAGGCTCGAACAGAAGATACAAAATTTGTGCTTCTTATATAGAATATCATATTTCGTTAAATGGTAGTGTATTTTAGAAATAGAATTCAACCGTTCAAAGTTATGCTTTTGAAAGCTTTAGTGCAAGCAGCAGATCGGAGATGATCGACACAATGACTGTTAGAGACTCCTTGATAACTAGGGATACCTAGAACTTTACTATTGTAGTTTTTGTATCTTTTTAGATTGTCTACATCATATGGGAGCTCTTACCTCTTAGCTATCTCAAGATTAACTTTGATAGTAGTGTATCAAATGGTGGTAGACGAGGTAGAGAGAGTTTTGTGATTAGAGGGCCCAACTCGAACTTTGTGGCCATGGGAGGATGCCATTTGTATGACACCATAGTTCTTGTAGCTGAATTAAGAGGGGTATGGGAGGGAATAAGTTACGCCAAATCAGTTCTATGAGATGACCATATTACAGTAGAGGGCGATTCCGGTATAATAGCGAGTTGGGTGCAGACGCGGTTGCTTTCATTCCGAGCACACTCTTTTCTACATGACATTTGGAGGATGTCCATGAACTTTGCTTCTTTTGAGGTTGTCCACATGTATAGAGAGATGACAGTGCTGCATACTGAATTGTGTCATATGTAGCTAGGAGAATATTTGGACTGCTCCTACTTAGCTTCAAAATATTCTAATTTCTCTTGATGTTTTTGTACTAGGCGTGTATGATCCATTTGTCTTGAAGAAAAATTGAAATTTTATAAATTAGGTTTGAAGGATGAACTATTATCATATATAAATGTTGGTGTGTAGCATTCCTTTTTCAAGGAGTTTGACTTAAGTTTTATGAAAACATAAAGGTTGCGATTAACTTGGTGTAGATCCTGAATTAAAAACCTAATAGTGGTAGGCATTACTGGAGTTTCATTCTTTTTATTTTTTATAGAAAAAGGTGGGTAGGACCCATCAAAATCCATTGTGACCACGAATTGCAAAAGCAAGAGTTGAACCCAACTAGATGGTACTCAAACTTTAGTTTCTTTATTAATCGAACAAGTTGGTACCTGTTGCTGGAAATTCTGGACCCGGGGGCCGCCGCGAACCGAGAAGGGGGGAGGAGCCTCCGATGCCGGGACGGTGGCTGTGGATGGCGGTGCGCCGACGGCTGGCGTCCTCCTGGAGAGTCCTGCAAGAAAGCCGGTGGCCGGGCTTCCCGACGCCGGCCCTCCGAAGCTTAAGTCAGAGGGGGCTTAGTATGTGGAGGGCGTTAAGGAGAAGGCCTGCCCTTTTGTTACTTGTTTTTTGTGTGTAGGTGTCTCTGTTTTTTTCTCTTTTTCTCCCTCCTCTTTTTTCGGGAGGAAGAAGCCTCCGTCCTCCCCATTTAGGGAGAAGCTCCCCTTTTATAGGGAGAGTGGCAGGGTTACCTGTGATGTGACTGGGCGAATTAATGGGTTACCGTCACTGTCAGGGAGCTGTCACGATTGATCGGACCCGTTGGGGTGGTTGAACCGCCGGCCGTGGTGGGCCTAGGCTTCGTAGATGACAAGTGCATTGATTGCTGAGTGAACCGGTGGTCAGAAAGAGCCATACGCTTTGATTGTTCAGTGATCCAGAGATCATCTTGAGCCGTGTTCATTTAATGACTGAGTGCATCGGAGGCCTGAGGGGGTCTCATGCATTAATGATAGGGTGTGCCGAATGCCTGCGGAGATCTTGTGCCTTAATGACTTGGGGATGGTGGCAGATTGAAGTGGAGTCATGTATTTAGTTGTCAGATTCTTTAGAGGGTTAAGCGGAGATTGGATATTTGGCTAAGGCCTTCTGGTCTCGGCCTTCTGTGCTCGGCCTGCTGTGCTCGGCTCGCTGGTCTCGGCCTTCTGGGCTCGAGAGCGGAAGAGCCCGAGCACGAGCACTTGATGAGCTCGAGGGCGGAAGAGCCCGAGCACTCGATGAGCTCGAGGGCGGAAGAGCCCGAGCACTGGATGAGCTCGAGGGCGGAAGAGCCCGAGCTCTTCGATGAGCTCGAGGGCGGAAGAGCCCGAGCACTCGATGAGCTCGAGGGCGGAAGAGCCCGAGCACTCGATGAGCTTGAGGGCGGAAGAGCCCGTGCTCTTGATGAGCTCGAGAGCGGAAGAGCCCGAGCACTCGATGAGCTCGAGGGCGGAAGAGCCCGAGCACTTGGATGAGATCGAGGGCGGAAGAGCCCGAGCGCTCGATGAGCTCGAGAGCGGAAGAGCCCGAGCACTCGATGAGCTCGAGAGCGGAAGAGCCCGAGCACTAGATGAGCTCGAGAGCGGAAGGATTTGGGTGCTATAATTGCATTTGTGGGGTGGTCCATTTTTCCACCAACACTACCCCCCGACTTCCGAGTTCGAGCTGCCTTTTGGCTCGGACGAAGGAAGTAGTCCAGTCGTCGATCGTCCTGGTACCGTGAGCGTTCTTATGCCGAGGCCTTAAATTTCACCTGGCAACTAAAAACGTTTTTCTGCTCGGAGTCCGTTCTTTGGGGACGCCGGCAGAGAAGAATCCAAGCAAAAATAAATGAGATAATGTAAAAACATTAATTGAACGGATACCTGGTACCGTGAGCGTTCTTATGCCGAGGCCGTAAACTTCACCTGGCAACTGAAAACGCTTCTCTGCTCGGAGTCCGTTCTTTGAGGACTCCGGCAGAGGTGAATCCAAGTAAAAATAAATGAGGTAAATGTAAGGACATTTAATTGAACGGGTACCTGGTACCGTGAGCGTTCTTATGCCGAGGCTGTGAACTTCACCTGGCAACTAAAAAACGCTTTTCTGCTCGGAGTCCGTTCTTTGGGGACGCCGACAGAGAAAAATCCAGCTTGTTAATCACGGACTTTTCGCTAATCAGGAACAGGAGAACGAGCCGAACTCGCTGGTCGATGGAGACCGCATCCCGCTGTATCGGGGCGTCCCGACCATGGTCAGGGTAGGAGAACGAGCCGAGCTCGTTGGCCGATAGAGAACGAGCCGAGCTCGTTAGTCGGTGGAGACCGCATCCCGCTGTATCGGGGCATCTCGACCATGGTCAGGGTAGGAGAACGAGCCGAGCTCGTTTAGTCGATGAAGATCGCATCCCGTTGTATCGGGGCATCCTGACCATGGTCGGGGTAGGAGAACGAGCCGAGCTCGTTTAGTCGATGAAGATCGCATCCCGTTGTATCGGGGCATCCTGACCATGGTCGGGGTAGGAGAACGAACCTGGTACCATACGACCATTAGGAGAATTGGTGAGTTCAAATAAGTACGCAAACCATCACAAATCATCATAAAATGAAATATATGGTTGAATAACAGAGGACCCCTTGGGGTCCTACTGGTGATACACACGAAGATTTTCAGAACTCCAGCTTCGTGGAATGGGGGTCCCATCAGGGGTGTAAGCCTTGGACAGCGGTAGCCAAAGCTTGCACCTGTTGCATCAGGGCATCAAACTGTTCCGGCCGAACTTGAGGAGTTGACTCGGCCGGAGGTGGTGAGTTCTGGACAGAGTGTCCAGGACTAGATGGAAGACGTCGAGAGGCATTGGAAGCCCCTTTACTTCTTAGTTTCATGGCAGCAACTCGGACCCTTCCTCTAGCGCCAACTGTTGCTGGAAATTCTGGACCCGGGGGCCGCCGCGAACCGAGAAGGGGGGAGGAGCCTCCGATGCCGGGACGGTGGCTGTGGATGGCGGTGCGCCGACGGCTGGCGTCCTCCTGGAGAGTCCTGCAAGAAAGCCGGTGGCCGGGCTTCCCGGCGCCGGCCCTCCGAAGCTTAAGTCAGAGGGGGCTTAGTATGTGGAGGGCGTTAAGGAGAAGGCCTGCCCTTTTGTTACTTGTTTTTTGTGTGTAGGTGTCTCTGTTTTTTTCTCTTTTTCTCCCTCCTCTTTTTTCGGGAGGAAGAAGCCTCCGTCCTCCCCATTTAGGGAGAAGCTCCCCTTTTATAGGGAGAGTGGCAGGGTTACCTGTGATGTGACTGGGCGAATTAATGGGTTACCGTCACTGTCAGGGAGCTGTCACGATTGATCGGACCCGTTGGGGTGGTTGAACCGCCGGCCGTGGTGGGCCTAGGGTTCGTAGATGACAAGTGCATTGATTGCTGAGTGAACCGGTGGTCAGAAAGAACCATACGCTTTGATGGTTCAGTGATCCGGAGATCATCTTGAGCCGTGTTCATTTAATGACTGAGTGCATCGGAGGCCTGAGGGGGTCTCATGCATTAATGATAGGGTGTGCCGAATGCCTGCGGAGATCTTGTGCCTTAATGACTTGGGGATGGTGGCAGATTGAAGTGGAGTCATGTATTTAGTTGTCAGATTCTTTAGAGGGTTAAGCGGAGATTGGATATTTGGCTAAGGCCTTCTGGTCTCGGCCTTCTGTGCTCGGCCTGCTGTGCTCGGCTCGCTGGTCTCGGCCTTCTGGGCTCGAGAGCGGAAGAGCCCGAGCACGAGCACTTGATGAGCTCGAGGGCGGAAGAGCCCGAGCACTGGATGAGCTCGAGGGCGGAAGAGCCCGAGCTCTTCGATGAGCTCGAGGGCGGAAGAGCCCGAGCACTCGATAAGCTCGAGGGCGGAAGAGCCCGAGCACTCGATGAGCTTGAGGGCGGAAGAGCCCGTGCTCTTGATGAGCTCGAGAGCGGAAGAGCCCGAGCACTCGATGAGCTCGAGGGCGGAAGAGCCCGAGCACTTGGATGAGATCGAGGGCGGAAGAGCCCGAGCGCTCGATGAGCTCGAGAGCGGAAGAGCCCGAGCACTAGATGAGCTCGAGAGCGGAAGGATTTGGGTGCTATAATTGCATTTGTGGGGTGGTCCATTTTTCCACCAACACTACCCCCCGACTTCCGAGTTCGAGCTGCCTTTTGGCTCGGACGAAGGAAGTAGTCCAGTCGTCGATCGTCCTGGTACCGTGAGCGTTCTTATGCCGAGGCCTTAAATTTCACCTGGCAACTAAAAACGTTTTTCTGCTCGGAGTCCGTTCTTTGGGGACGCCGGCAGAGAAGAATCCAAGCAAAAATAAATGAGATAATGTAAAAACATTAATTGAACGGATACCTGGTACCGTGAGCGTTCTTATGCCGAGGCCGTAAACTTCACCTGGCAACTGAAAACGCTTCTCTACTCGAAGTCCGTTCTTTGAGGACTCCGGCAGAGGTGAATCCAAGTAAAAATAAATGAGGTGAATGTAAGGACATTTAATTAAACGGGTACCTGGTACCGTGAGCGTTCTTATGCCGAGGCTGTGAACTTCACCTGGCAACTAAAAAACGCTTTTCTGCTCGGAGTCCGTTCTTTGGGGACGCCGGCAGAGAAAAATCCAGCTTGTTAATCACGGACTTTTCGCTAATCAGGAACAGGAGAACGAGCCGAACTCGCTGGTCGATGGAGACCGCATCCCGCTGTATCGGGGCATCCCGACCATGGTCAGGGTAGGAGAACGAGCCGAGCTCGTTGGCCGATAGAGAACGAGCCGAGCTCGTTAGTCGGTGGAGACCGCATCCCGCTGTATCGGGGCATCTCGACCATGGTCAGGGTAGGAGAACGAGCCGAGCTCGTTTAGTCGATGAAGATCGCATCCCGTTGTATCAGGGCATCCTGACCATGGTCGGGGTAGGAGAACGAGCCGAGCTCGTTTAGTCGATGAAGATCGCATCCCGTTGTATCGGGGCATCCTGACCATGGTCGGGGTAGGAGAACGAACCTGGTACCATACGACCATTAGGAGAATTGGTGAGTTCAAATAAGTACGCAAACCATCACAAATCATCATAAAATGAAATATATGGTTGAATAACAGAGGACCCCTTGGGGTCCTACTGGTGATACACGCGAAGATTTTCAGAACTCCAGCTTCGTGGAATGGGGGTCCCATCAGGGGTGTAAGCCTTGGACAGCGGTAGCCAAAGCTTGCACCTGTTGCATCAGGGCATCAAACTGTTCCGGCCGAACTTGAGGAGTTGACTCGGCCGGAGGTGGTGAGTTCTGGACAGAGTGTCCAGGACTAGATGGAAGACGTCGAGAGGCATTGGAAGCCCCTTTACTTCTTAGTTTCATGGCAGCAACTCGGACCCTTCCTCTAGCGCCAACTGTTGCTGGAAATTCTGGACCCGGGGGCCGCCGCGAACCGAGAAGGGGGGAGGAGCCTCCGATGCCGGGACGGTGGCTGTGGATGGCGGTGCGCCGACGGCTGGCGTCCTCCTGGAGAGTCCTGCAAGAAAGCCGGTGGCCGGGCTTCCCGGCGCCGGCCCTCCGAAGCTTAAGTCAGAGGGGGCTTAGTATGTGGAGGGCGTTAAGGAGAAGGCCTGCCCTTTTGTTACTTGTTTTTTGTGTGTAGGTGTCTCTGTTTTTTTCTCTTTTTCTCCCTCCTCTTTTTTCGGGAGGAAGAAGCCTCCGTCCTCCCCATTTAGGGAGAAGCTCCCCTTTTATAGGGAGAGTGGCAGGGTTACCTGTGATGTGACTGGGCGAATTAATGGGTTACCGTCACTGTCAGGGAGCTGTCACGATTGATCGGACCCGTTGGGGTGGTTGAACCGCCGGCCGTGGTGGGCCTAGGCTTCGTAGATGACAAGTGCATTGATTGCTGAGTGAACCGGTGGTCAGAAAGAGCCATACGCTTTGATGGTTCAGTGATCCGGAGATCATCTTGAGCCGTGTTCATTTAATGACTGAGTGCATCGGAGGCCTGAGGGGGTCTCATGCATTAATGATAGGGTGTGCCGAATGCCTGCGGAGATTTTGTGCCTTAATGACTTGGGGATGGTGGCAGATTGAAGTGGAGTCATGTATTTAGTTGTCAGATTCTTTAGAGGGTTAGGCGGAGATTGGATATTTGGCTAAGGCCTTCTGGTCTCGGCCTTCTGTGCTCGGCCTGCTGTGCTCGGCTCGCTGGTCTCGGCCTTCTGGGCTCGAGAGCGGAAGAGCCCGAGCACGAGCACTTGATGAGCTCGAGGGCTGAAGAGGCCGAGCACTCGATGAGCTCGAGGGCGGAAGAGCCCGAGCACTTGATGAGCTCGAGGGCGGAAGAGCCCGAGCACTGGATGAGCTCGAGGGCGGAAGAGCCCGAGCTCTTCGATGAGCTCGAGGGCGGAAGAGCCCGAGCGCTCGATGAGCTCGAGGGCGGAAGAGCCCGAGCGCTCGATGAGCTCGAGGGCGGAAGAGCCCGAGCGCTCGATGAGCTCGAGGGCGGAAGAGCCCGAGCGCTCGATGAGCTCGAGGGCGGAAGAGCCCGAGCACTCGATGAGCTCGAGAGCGGAAGAGCCCGAGCACTCGATGAGCTCGAGAGCGGAAGAGCCCGAGCACTAGATGAGCTCGAGAGCGGAAGGATTTGGGTGCTATAATTGCATTTGTGGGGTGGTCCATTTTTCCACCAATAGTACCTAAAAAGATAACTTGTATCATATTTGACTTTTGATGGCCTTACATAAGTTAACGTTATAGCTGTACAATAATATACTTTGTGGTTTGCATATGAAAACATGTAAGCTTCATGAGATTGAATGAGCTTGAGCATAATCAGATACTCACCTTAAATTAATTTTTTTAATAACAAATAGTTAAATTGTTAAAATACTAAAATACCATTGGTTGTTATAACAAGAATAATTTAAGCACCCTAAAGAGATCCTTGATAAGAAAACAATAAACATATATAAATGAAGGTGACCATCATTTCACCTTGTAGTTAACTGCTGAGAATTGAGAAAAGTTTACTTTAATCAAAGGTAACCTATGTCAAAAGAAGAATTTCTGTTTTTTAAATATCCAAGAGAAGCAAACATGGCCAATAATTTCATAGATAACTCATTCCCATGAATTCTTTCTAGATTTTGAATGCACTATAGAAAACGATCAGTTCAACCTCAAACAAAAGCTTCTTGAGGTCAAATACATAGCTAAAGGCATGGAAAATAATATTTTATCATTACGTTACAGACTAACAATTTGTAGATAGGCATGCCCTCGTATATGGTATGGAAAGTAGCTGCCGATTTTCTGTTTAGTTTATTATAATCAAAAAGATTTTTTAGCATCTAATGGAAAAGAAAAAGGAATGTTGTTTTTTTGGGTGTCAAGCTTCTTGTTATCGCTAAAGCTATTTCGGGCCTTCATGCAAGGAAGTGCCACTAGACTCTAAATAGATGGGCAATAGCTCTAAGATGTAGCATCAAAAATTACTAGCTTAATATATCTAGCATGTCTAAGAAAATACTTCATATATTGCATGTTTAGGTATGCAATTTGTCACATTCCATTTGGTGCTCTTCACAAGAAAAATAGACGCATATGACTAGAGATATTTTGTTCTTGATGTTTTCCGTATGATTGTAATATCTTTTATTTTTCACTTAGAGCTATGTGGCAATATGGGATTAGACCTATAGTTTTTGAACCTTTTTGTATTTGTTATAATGCCATACTCTTTACTCTTTAGCTACCTATATGTACTTTCTCCTTGCTCTAGCCACTATTATGAAGACTGAGATTGAGATACAGAATATAAATTTCGAGGTTACAACGTAATTGTCAATGATTTTACAATCAGAATGAAACCCAGGTTTAAGCTACGTAATGCTAATAGTCTTCATATTTAATACCATTCATAGTTATTGTGCATATGATGCGTAGTATGATTCACAAAGACTATTGGGTTGCATTTTAAACAGTTATAATATCAATGCACCTTTTAATTATAATTCTAAACTTTTTATTATTTTGCCTTTCTATAAAATCTATATTGCTAATCAAAATTTGGGTTTTGTTGTTCTTGAAGGTGGATATGTAATATGAATGCCCAAAGTCTAGCACACATGGTAAATTTGAGAACCTTTTTATGTGAGGGAAGCTTATTTGTACGTCTCTACTATTAAAATGTAAATTATTTAAGCTTTTGTGATCCCCAAGCCATCATCTCTACTAAATTTTACTACTTGTTCATATATAAAATATTGCATATAACTCTTTATTTAATAAAAATAGAATTAATTTATTGAGTTATTAGGAGAGCAAAAGGACGGGACTATGTTAACTAAAAACCATAGTACATCTATTAGAAAATGTTCATCCATCTAATGTTTCGTCTCATGTGTATCAGGAATGCCCAACACTATATATCTTTTGCTACATTATAAAACAAACTTCTAGGTGTAGCATTTAACTAGTTATAATAGTTAATTATCCCATCTTTTAAGACAAATTTGGAAGTATAAGTTATTATATTTTTTTGATAAATACATCTAATTTATTTAAACTCTTTCTATCTCCTCCCTTTTGTTCATAAAAGTAATATCCTATTACTAACAAATGAGATATATCAATCAAGTTACATGAATGATAAAAAGTTAACTGATTCTTGAACGTTCAATACTTTCTCTTATATATATTGCACATGCCAATGCCATCTTTATACTATATAGAAAGAGAACTCTTGAAGATAATTTGTTGGATTTTCAATAAATTGAATGTTGTTACCATATAAGAAGGAAAATTTGACATATATTGTGATCACAAAAATAAAATCTTTCAACAAAATGATGCATATTTATCATGAGATCATAAATTAATTTTGATCACAAGCACTTATCAATTGAAGTAAATAAGAGATGGATGAACTAGAAAGTGGATGCTTTAAATTCTAATAAACTCTATATATTCTTCAAATAAGATATAAGATATGGATGTCATGTAAGTAAAGAGAGATGGGTGGCCATATTGTTTAGCACATTTCATGTAGACTTGGCAATCAGGTCGGGTAAGGCTAGATACAGGTTGGGTTAGATGCAGATCATGTCAAAAATTCATGAACGCAAACCTGACCTATTCATTAAATAGGTCAAAATTTTAAATTTGAATCCAACCTGTTTATTAAATAGGTAACATGATCCGATCCACATAATCTATTTGTTAAACATGTTAAATGGTTCAAACGGATTTTTAACAGGTTAAATAGATTTAAACAAATTAAACAGGTTAAGTGAGTCAGATTAAATAGGTCAGAAACAAGTTAAACAAATTTAAAATAAATTAAACGGGTCAGATCATAACCTGATATAATTATTAAACGAGTCAAAATAGGTTAAACGAGTAGAAGGTTTAAACCTGAATCCAACCCATTAGGTTTAGACGAGTTAACTCATTTACGATCCAAATCTATTTATATTAAATCCAAAGCTGCTTAAAGTGAGTTGTTTATGGATCGGGCCATAAATTGCCACTCTTAATTTCATGTAGAATCATATAATATAAAGAAATAGAGATAAGATGGAAAAGCGAAAGAAACATGCGAAATAAAAGTTCAGAAGGAATGGACTCTTGAAAATTACTTATAAAACCATTGACTTTCTCTATTGAGTCCCTTTGTCATTAAAATACAAGGCTTACAATGACGGTAAAAACACGATGAGCCAAATAAATTATACTTTTCCATACTTTTATCTCATCATGTAGTTCAAAGAAGTTATATTTAATCTTATCAAGTCCTAGTTGCACAAGAAAGAAATATCCAACTCACAGTGGACCTCCTCTTATCTCTCTTAAGAACTCTCATGAGACTCTTTTCATTGCAACAATCCTTTATTTCAAACATAAAAAAGAGACTCCTCTTCCTTTTTACAAATTGAACTCTCAATAGAAAAACAAATCTAGTAAGGTGGATGAATATTAGGTAGTCATACTTACTTTCATGTGCAATGCATGTACCAAGATCCGGTTTAGCTATATTATAACTCAAATTTTATTTGAAGAGTAATGAATAATGATAGTGATTGTATCCCCTCTACTAGTTGCATTCGATACATTGTATAATTATAATCTTTATATCAAATGCATACTATTTTATTCTCTCTCTCAAACAAAATGATTAAGATAAGCATTAAATAGGACAAGTAAATCACCTAAAGTTGGAATATCTTGGTCTCTTTAAATAACTGAAAACTTATGGGACAAATAAACTACACTAATAAAAAAAATGAGACTACATTAATCAAATTACATAAATAATAAAAAAGAAAGCTTTATCTAAACATCTATCTTTTATCTTTTACTGCAGCTGTTTCTCTATCCCATATGCATCAGTGTCCCATCCAAGCAAATTATGTCATCACTGTGTGGCCATGAGTTGTTTCATATGTTATTTTCTCGAGGTGGAGTGGGATACTTTTCCAGCTTCTCTTATTTAGAGAAAGACAGACAGCGTGGCAGGTTGGGTTGCCTTGGTACATTATATAAGAAAGATTATTTAGATGGATCAAGACTCGGCACTTGCTTTCCTACACTATGTATTTTTTTTATATTAGATATGCTCATATACGTATGAGCAACCGGTGTAACAATATATATATATATATATATATGTTGGGGGAAAAATAGACCACCCCACACGTACAATTAAAGCGCGCCAAATCTGACAACAAGCCTGAGCTCACCATGCAGGCCGAGCTCATCATGCAGGCCGAGCTCAGAATCCTGCCGAGCTCATCCATGCTGCCGAGCTCAGAAGGCCGAGCCGAGCTCACCATGCAGGCCGAGCCGAGCTCAGAAGGCCGAGCCGAGCTCATGCAAGCCGAGCTCAGAAGGCTGCCGAGCTCATCCATGTTGCCGAGCACAGAAGGCCGAACCAGAAGGCTGCCGAGCACAGAAGGCTGCCGAGCTCAGAAGGCCGAGCACAGCAGGCCGAGCACAGAAGGCCGAGCACAGCAGGCCGAGACCAAAAGGCTGAGCTGACCTCAGAAGGCCGACCTCGTCGTCTATATGCTGCGGCCATCCCCTGCAGCAGCCTCACCGCACCATGCTTTACTTGCCGGCCACGCCACGCCATATTAATCAGAAACCATACCCTGCTACGACTGTCAACGCCTCACCATTCCCAAGAATGTACTGCACTGCGCGCCACAAGCAAGCTCTGGCTACACGCCATCTCCTCCCATGATGGAAACGGGCCATCCACGGCAACTCATTACTTCACACGCCCACGTCCAATCGTGACGGTAACCCATTAATTCGCCCAGTCACATCACAGGTAATCCTGCCACTCTCCCTATAAAAGGGGAGCTTCTCCCTCTAAAAAGGGGAGGCTTCTTCCTCCCAAGGGGATTTTTCGGACTTCACATACAGTCTCTCTCTCTTCTCCAAAATTAAGCCCCCCTCTGACTTAGGCATCGGAGTGCCGGCGCCGGAAAAGCCCGGCCACCGGCTTTTCTGCAGGCACCCAGACGGAGGACGCCGCCCGCCGACGGATCGCCGTCCGCCAGTGTTCGCCGGAGCTCCTCCTCCTCCTCGGTTCGCGGCCGCCCCCGGGTCCAAATTCCAGCAACAGTTGGCGCTAGAGGAAGGGACCGAGTTGTGGCCATGAAACTAAGGAGCAGAGGAGTCTCTGATACCTCCCGGCATCATGCTCCAAGCCCCAGGCGCTCAGTCCAGAATCCACCACCAAGACCTCCGGCAGATCAAGCTCCACAAGTCCAACCCGAGCACTTCGACGCGCTAGTGCAGCAAGTCCAAGCGCTAGCCATTGCAGCCCAAAGCCTGCAACAAGTGGAGGCTCCTCCTGTGCCGCCTCCACGGGTTCATGTTAAGCAGAGGAAGAAACTTTCTCCCGAGCCATCTCGAATCAGGCATGGCTCCCGCTACAACGACGTACGTGGGGGCAACTAGTGAGAAGTAGTAGCCCAAGTCTCACATCAACGAGTTGGAGGGAAAGAGAAATAAAAGCTGAGGTCTGGAGAAGGAGAGTTATGTACTCCCTCCTCATGGGTGTAAGTCCTTACGACGGCGCTCGTGACGTTGCTCTCCTTCAGAGCGTCGCCATCACCGAAGCCCCGGCCGTACACAGAGGGCTGCCGAGCTCATCCAGGCCAAGCTCATGCAGGCCGAGCTGGGCTCAGAAGGCCGAGCTCGTCATCCACATGCTGCAGCCACGACCTGCAGCAGTCTCATCCAGGCCGAGCTCATGCAGGCCGAGCCGAGCTCAGAAGGCCGAGCTCGTCATCCACATGCTGCAGCCACGACCTGCAGCAGTCTCATCCAGGCCGAGCTCAGAAGGCCGAGCTCGTCATCCACATGCTGCAGCCACGACCTGCAGCAGTCTCGTCCAGGCCGAGCTCAGAAGGCCGAGCCGAGCTCAGAAGGCCGAGCTCGTCATCCACATGCTGCAGCCACGACCTGCAGCAGTCTCATCCAGGCCGAGCTCATGCAGGCCGAGCCGAGCTCAGAAGGCCGAGCTCGTCATCCACATGCTGTAGCCACGACCTGCAGCAGTCTCATCCAGGCCGAGCTCAGAAGGCCGAGCTCGTCATCCACATGCTGCAGCCACGACCTGCAGCAGTCTCATCCAGGCCGAGCTCAGAAGGCCGAGCTCGTCATCCACATGCTGCAGCCACGACCTGCAGCAGTCTCATCCAGGCCGAGCTCATGCAGGCCGAGCTCAGAAGGCCGAGACCAGAAGGCTGCTGAGCTCATAAGCGCGAGCTCAGAAGCCCGAGCGCAGAACACCCCTCCCAGAAAATCGAGCCAAAGAAGGCCGGTGCTGAGCCAAGTCCTGAGGGACTTCAAAGCTCGAGAGCCATCAAAATATCTCCAGAAGGTACAGGATGCCACTTTGGCTTCAAATAATTTCAATATTTCATCTATTTTTAGGTCGGAGAATCCAAAAAATGACCTACGGGTATCCCTATCTCCAACGTCGCCCCGCTCCGAATAAGGGCGCACGATCGCCAACGAAATCCATCTCCTGTATGTATCTCCAATGATGCCCCGACTAAGTTTGGGATGCCCCGAGTGTCGACAGTGCGTGCCCAGACCCCTCGACACTTCGGGAAGACGGGGTAGTACCTTCGCGGCCCTCTGTGGCGCTCAACATCAACAACGGGGTAGTACCTTCGCGGCCCCCCGTAGCGCCTCCTCGACTAAGGTCGAGATGCCCCGAGTGTCGACAGTGCGTGCCCAGACCCCTCGACACTTCGGAAAGACGGGGTAGTACCTTCGCGGCCCTCAACACCAACAACGGGGTAGTACCTTCGCGGCCTCCCGTAGCGCCTCCTCGACTAAAGTCGAGATGCCCCGACGAGTCGACAGTGAGCCCGAGCTCCCTCGACCTCGGGATGATGGGGTAGTACCTTCGCGGCCCCCCAAAATGTTCGTGATTGGCAACAAAGCACCCCCAAAATGTTCGTGGATAACAACAAAGCAACGCCCACACAGATCTCCAATGGCAGCTATTTCTCCTATTGTGCCGGCGTCCCTAGAAAGCGGACCCCGAACAAAAGAGCGTCCACAAAAGTTAGTCGAGGAGCAAAGCTGCCGACCTCGGCGTAAGACGCTCGACTCCGACAGTAAAAAAAGGCTCATGGCCTGAATTTTCACCTTGTCAGCTGGGAGAAGTGCGACGCGGAAGATCTGCCGCGTCGTCTCGACGTTCTCGAGAGCTGAGTCAACCACAAGCCAAAGAAGGCTGCTGAGTCGACCTGAAGCACTTGACTCCAACTGCATGAGAGGTACACCCTACTTGGCACGCACATCTTCATATATATTTGGCTATATCACAGGATGATCAACGACTGGACTACTTCCTTCGTCCGAGCCAAAAAGCAGCTCGAACTCGGAAGTCGGAGGTAGTGTTGGGGGAAAAATAGACCACCCCACACGTACAATTAAAGCGCGCCAAATCTGACAACAAGCCGGAGCTCACCATGCAGGCCGAGCTCATCATGCAGGCCGAGCTCAGAATGCTGCCGAGCTCATCCATGCTGCCGAGCTCAAAAGGCCGAGCCGAGCTCACCATGCAGGCCGAGCCGAGCTCATGCAAGCCGAGCTCAGAAGGCTGCCGAGCTCATCCATGTTGACGAGCACAGAAGGCCGAATCAGAAGGCTGCCGAGCACAGAAGGCTGCCGAGCTCAGAAGGCCGAGCACAGAAGGCCGAGACCAAAAGGCTGAGCTGACCTCAGAAGGCCGACCTCGTCGTCTATATGCTGCGGCCATCCCCTGCAGCAGCCTCACCGCACCATGCTTTACTTGCCGGCCACGCCACGCCATATTAATCAGAAACCATACCCTGCTACGACTGTCAACGCCTCACCATTCCCAAGAATGTACTGCACTGCGCGCCACAAGCAAGCTCTGGCTACACGCCATCTCCTCCCATGATGGAAACGGGCCATCCACGGCAACTCATTACTTCACACGCCCACGTCCAATCGTGACGGTAACCCATTAATTTGCCCAGTCACATCACAGGTAACCCTGCCATTCTCCCTATAAAAGGGGAGCTTCTCCCTCTAAAAAGGAGAGGCTTCTTCCTCCCAAGGAGATTTTTCGGACTTCACATACAGTCCCTCTCTCTTCTCCAAAATTAAGCCCCCCTCTGACTTAGGCATTGGAGGGCCGGCGCCGGAAAAGCCCGGCCACCGGCTTTTCTGCATGCACCCAGATGGAGGACGCCGCCCGCCGACGGATCGCCGTCCGCCAGTGTTCGCCGGAGCTCCTCCTCCTCCTCGGTTCGCGGCCGCCCCCGAGTTCAAATTCCAGCAACAATATATATATATATATATATATATATATATATATATATATATATATATATATATATACTCATGGCGGGGTTAAAAGTAATTATGGACATGATTACCAATTTACCATTTACCAAATCCAAAGTCCATTTATCTCAACAGCAACGGATCCAGCTTTCATCGCTGCGCCACAGCCCACAGGGTCCGCACTCGCTCGACTCTCATCCAACGGTCCATATCCTCCATATCCATCCCAACTACTCATCCATCCGTCCATCCCCACCATCCCCATCTATAAATTACCCCTCCCATTCCTTCCTTTCTGCTCGCCGCTTCCCCCTCCCCCCCAAAGCTCTCTCCTTCCTCTTCCTCCCTGCCCGATCTCGAGATAAAAGAAGAGGAAGTTATCGCCATCGCTATGGCTCTCCTCGTAGAGAAGACCTCCTCCGGGCGCGAGTACAAGGTGAAGGACCTCTCCCAGGCCGACTTCGGCCGCCTGGAGATCGAGCTCGCCGAGGTCGAAATGCCCGGCCTCATGGCCTGCCGCGCCGAGTTCGGCCCCTCCCAGCCCTTCAAGGGCGCACGCATCACCGGCTCCCTCCACATGACCATCCAGACCGCCGTCCTCATCGAGACCCTCACCGCCCTCGGCGCTGAGGTCCGCTGGTGTTCCTGCAACATCTTCTCCACCCAGGACCACGCCGCCGCCGCCATCGCCCGCGACTCCGCCGCCGTCTTCGCCTGGAAGGGCGAGACCCTCCAGGAGTACTGGTGGTGCACCGAGCGCTGCCTCGACTGGGGCCCCGCCGGTGGCCCCGACCTCATCGTCGACGACGGCGGAGACGCCACCCTCCTCATCCACGAGGGCGTCAAGGCCGAGGAGGAGTACGAGAAGACGGGAAAGATGCCCGATCCGACCTCCACCGACAACGTCGAGTTCCAGATCGTGCTGGGGCTCATCCGGGACAGCATCAAGGTGAATCCCAGCAAGTACCGCAGGATGAAGGAGAGGCTCGTGGGCGTCTCCGAGGAGACCACCACCGGCGTCAAGAGGCTCTACCAGATGCAGGCCAGCGGGGCCCTTCTCTTCCCGGCCATCAACGTCAACGACTCCGTCACCAAGAGCAAGGTGAAGGAAAAAAACTACTTCTACCGATCTAGATCAGTCCATCCAGATCTATTATCTCCTTCCTTCCTCTGTGCTCGAGTCCCAGATCTGATGTTATTTTTTCCATCGATCGTGTTATCTGATCCGGATCTAGTGTTTACTGCTTTACTTCCGCCGGTTTATTTCTGCTAGCTAGCAATTGCTTTTCTCTTTTCAAATTATCGTTTAGATCTAGTTACTGGAGATAGATCAGATTGTAATTGCTGTATTACTAACTTAGAGCAGCGTAATAACTGTTCTTTTGTTAATTTTGTTAGTAGATTCTTTAGAGATCTGGATCTAGTAATATAGGGTTCTATATATACAACTTGAGCTTTCCTGAAAAGAGTAGATCTTTTTTTCATTTCATTTCAATAATTTATATTTAATCACTAAAGTCGGTGTTTTTATATCTTGAAGTGACCTAACTTTGATTAATCTGGTATCTAATATAGACTCAGGTTTTTGTTTTAAAAAAAATTAATCTTTATCCTGCAGCATTCTGTTGTCAGACTGCAGAATTGTAATATTTTAGTGGCTTATAGAGTATTGACGGTTTAGTTCTTGGAATTTATATGGACTTTCTGGCAGCAAAATTGAAATTTTATATCGTATAAGATATATTTTTAGCCAGTAAATGGAGAATCTCAACATGCTTTTGCCTTGAAATGTCAATTTGATCCATATCATTTCATTGCATTTATTGATCCGGATTCGTAGTTCTCAGATTTAAAACTCAGGTGTTTTTGATTTTTTTTTTTTAAATAGGTTTATATTTCTAGATCTCTGACTATTTATGTATTTCTGTTTTTTCTATTGGTCTTTTTAAACAGTTCGACAATCTCTATGGTTGCCGCCACTCTCTTCCTGATGGCCTGATGAGGGCCACCGATGTGATGATTGCCGGCAAGGTCGCCGTGGTCTGTGGGTACGGAGATGTCGGCAAGGGCTGTGCTTCTGCCATGAAGCAAGCTGGAGCCCGGGTGATCGTCACAGAGATTGACCCCATCTGTGCGCTTCAGGCCCTGATGGAGGGCATCCCTGTTCGTACCCTGAAGGATGTGGTCTCCGAGGCCGATATCTTTGTGACCACAACTGGTAACAAGGATATCATCATGGTTGACGACATGAGGAAGATGAAGAACAACGCGATTGTCTGCAACATCGGCCACTTTGACAATGAAATCGACATGCATGGTTTGGAGACCTACCCAGGCGTCAAGCGCATCACCATCAAGCCCCAGACTGATCGCTGGGTATTCCCTGACACGAACTCTGGCATCATCGTTCTTGCCGAGGGGCGTCTGATGAACCTTGGTTGTGCCACCGGCCATCCCAGCTTTGTCATGTCCTGCTCCTTCACCAACCAGGTAAAATCCGCCCTACTAACATCATATCGCAATTTATTCTTAAGACGACTTCACAGTTCTGCTGTAATTGGCATTTTCTTTTGTGGAGCATCTTTTGTTGCCTGAAGATCCTATGTGGATAATGTTTTAGTAAGATCATGGATTTTTCATAAGAAATTTGGAAGAAGTTACTAGGTATTTGCTGCAGTTTGTGCAATGATCATTGTCTCATACAAAGATGCTATTACGATTAATTTTTTAGGACACTAGGAACCTCTTGTTATAATGCAATGTATCTTACATTTGATGAGTCTAGCTTGAATTATTTATCGGCATATGGATGGAGTTTGTAATTTGATTGCAAAAAAAAAAAAAAAATGTGTGCAGGTGATTGCTCAGCTGGAACTGTGGAAGGAGAGGGCAAGCGGCAAGTATGAGAAGAAGGTCTATGTGCTTCCCAAGCATCTGGATGAGAAGGTGGCAGCTCTCCACCTGGGCAAGCTGGGAGCCAAGCTAACCAAGCTCACACCGTCCCAGGCCGACTACATTAGTGTTCCAATTGAGGGCCCCTACAAGCCTGCTCACTACAGGTACTAGAAAAGATGGAGCTAATGACAGGAAGCAGCAACAGCAGCTGCAAAAGTCGAGATGATTGGAGTGATGTTGTCTCCGGTTTCCCTTCTGGTATTTTATGAGTTTGGATATTAATTTGGTTGCATTTGAATTCAAAGATGAGGAATGAGGAAGTCATGTTTTGGTAAGAATAATGAGGTTGTGCGGGGTGGTGTAATGGCCAGATATGTTTTTATCTTTGGCCCTCTTTCTTGATCACAATTTGGAAGGCAACACCGTCAGTTCTCATCTTCAGTTATATTTTACCCTTACATGTTCATTGGCTATGATACTGTTTCTTATTTCTATCCATTATAGCTGTATCATGAATTTATGTATACAGTGCCCCCACCGGGAGGTTAATTCTTAGTTTTATTGCTATCTGTTGGCGGTGTCAATATCAGTGAAGAAAAAAAAATCTGGGCCCAAGCTCAGCATCGTCCATCCTTGACTCTAAATGCGTGGTATAAGCTTGTTAGTGTAACGTACCACCAGCGAGCGGAAGCTGAAATCGGACTACCCTAACTTAGGAAAGAAATCAGAAAAAAATTCTATTCAATCAAAGGTTAAAATCCATCACCGTCTATAAAAAAAAGAATGTTGGTTTACTGAGAGAAGGTTTTGTTCATTTTTGTCTTTTATTACAAAAGAGTTCGACCACTCCATTGGGCCGGATTGTTTGTTGGCAGTTATAAAAAGCAAATAAACCGAGAAAATACTTTTTCATATAGCAAAATAATGATAAAAGATAATAACAGAGTATAATAAAATATAATATATATAAATATATAAATTATAATACAATATCATATTATCATAATATTATATTATATTTATAGTATAATATAATATAAAAGTATAAAATATTATAATTATTATCATTATATATTAATAAATATAAAAAAGATATTTTTTGTAATTATAATATTTTATTATAGGTATTTTGGTCTAAGAAAAAAAATTATAAATCAAAACAGCTTTTCGATGCATGTTTAAAGTGCTTTTCCGAAGAAGCTGTTTTAGTTTTGCTAGAAAACTAAAACAAGCTCTCGATTTTTATACTAAACACTCTTATTTTTTAAAAAATATTTTTGGATGGTCAAAAAATATTTTCTGGCCCACCAAAAGTTCTACTAATGAAGGCGCTTGGTATATTTTTTTCCACTATTTCTATTTTAAAAAAATCCAAGAACAAAATTAAACCAGAATAAACAAACATATATAAGAAATTCCTTTGTTCCCAAATTGTTTGTAAAACTTTTAGAACTTTTGGCAACAATGATTTATTGCTCCCGAGATCTGTTTGTAGGCTTATTTGGGCGTCAACGATGATGTAGCCCATTTCCCATGCAATGCCTTCAATCCTAGAGAGTCTATGATGGACCAACCGAGCCGCCCAACCCAACCGGCTGAACAAAATGCCTTCAATAGTTGTCGCTGCAGACCCGTGGCCTCGTTAAAAAGATACAAGATCTGCGGCGGTGCTGAAGGCATCGTTGCCGTCCAAAATGCATTTGCTTTGCGATCGAAATATATTAAAATGCGAATCAAATTGGTCATATTCTATTAGAATTAGAATTGAAATCGGTATGAAATTTAAATATTGAAAGAGCATAGGGATTGAGTTTTGGGGAATCGACGTATTTTTATTCTCTTCTGAAATTAAAATGAAAATGAAACTTTTCCTAACCAAATGGCTGGAATAAGAGCCACTCATTCCAATTTTTATTTTAGAGTCTACTTCTCCCCCAACCAAATATGCCTATAAATATTGTAGGTTATTTAAGTCGCAATAGTAGTGTTTGGGCTCAGAAGATGTGTTCCAGGCTTTTTGCATTTAAACTGAGCTTGAGTGGGGTTTTATACATATTTTGCTTAGGTCAGGGTCGTCTGTTTGGCTTATAAGTAGTGTGGTCCATGGGTTTGGACTTCTTGTCTTCACCCTTTTTCTCCTCCTTTTGGTTTTCTTTTATTTTTCTGTTTTCCTATTCTCTATTCTCTTGGGTGGGCCTATGCTTGATCTCAGTCACAATAACGTAAGCATTATACTTTTTGGTAGCACCGGTGAACCAGATGGCCGCGGCAAGAAAATCTAGGACAGAGGACTTGTAATATCTCCATAGATCTAGCAAGGTGAAAGACCCCCTAACGTCAAGGGCTGACTGTTGAGCTCACTTTGATCTCCCAGGGCGGGCCAGAGTGGGTGTGGGCATAGCTGCCATAGCTTATGGCTAGAGCAATAGGAGGGGACCTCAGTAGAGATAACAATCAGGATAATGAGCGGTCCGTCCGCCAAGCGGGCGGCAGGGTGAAATGTTGCGACGAGTTTGTGGTGTTTTTCTATCAAAAAAAAAGCTTATATGTGCAAGTATTGCGATCGATGCAGGAGCTTGATTTGAAGATCTGAAGATCTAGGTGTACGGTAATGCTGAAACTTTGCCATAAGGAAATAAACTTCACTACTTGAACTAACTATGATATTTAATGCTGGTAAGGAAAAGACCTATGAGCAGGGGCGGCCCAATACATTTGGGGGCCTAAGGCGAATCCAATGAATGAGGCCTTTTTTTAATAATAAATTTTTTTAATAAATATAAAATATTTAAAAAAATGATATGAAAATGGATAGCTATCAAGTACACTATTTCAACAAAGATACATGAATCTAATAAAGATAGGCAAGAAATCTTTTTAATTTAATATTATTTTTGAATGGAAGTGCAGAAAAGTAATTATCCTAAAAAAAGGGCCATAAAACTGATTAAATAACTGAGATAATGCTTGGCAATATTGTTTATCATGTCGAGCGGAATAGGAAAAGGTCATTCCATGGCACTTCATGGTCAAAGTAAAGAAAAGAATTTGTCCAGAAAGAAGCTTCTCTATAAGAGAAAGTAGGGGCATTATGGGAAATTGACTCCATCTAATTAATAAAAGTCCCATCCCTCCATCTCCCCTTCAAGTGAGTACCCAAGCAGCAACCGCAACATCACAGCACAGCAGCCATTCAACCCCCTCCCTCCTTCTCTCTCTACCACCCAAGGGGGGAGAAGAAACCGAGAGGAGAAAATTAAAAGAATCTCCACCCTCCAAGAAGTCCATTTCCAATCCCCCTTTCTTCCTGATGGCCCAGCTGGATCAGGAGTAATGTGAGGGAAGGAAAACCAAGACCAAAACCAAACAAGAGAAGGGATGAAAGATAAGAGTAGCTTCAGGCGTGTATCAAGCCAACCAAATCCCTCCTCTCTCTCTCTCTCTCTCCATCCAAAACAAAACTACCGTCCCCAACTTCCTAAATTTCCCCTCTGCAGGCCAAGAAACTCTCCACCTCCCTTCCATCAAGGGGGAAGACTGGATATGGGGCCTTTGCTTCCTTTTGGTCATGGTCAGACCCTCCCTCCCTTCCTCCCTCCCCCCCCCCCCCCCCCCCTCTCTCTCTCTCTCTCTCTCTCTCTCTCTCTCTCTCCACCTCCCGGGGGCCTTCCATTGGCCCGGGGCCTTAGGCGACCGCCTCGGTCGCCTAAGGCTCGGGCCGGCCCTGCCTATGAGTGAGTCTTATTCACAAGAATTAGAGCTAGAAGAAAGGACTTCTGGGTCTAAAACTTTGATGTCAGGCTCACAAATTATTTTGGGCTACACTTCTAAGCTTCTTGGACCAGCCTGCCTATTGATAAAACTAATTGTAGCTATCTAAGAAACCTTAGAAATGATTTAGAAGCTGCGAAAAAATTATACTAAGTTGTGATCCATGGCAAATATTGGCGTGGAAGCAACCCATTTGTTCTCCATATTCAGCCAACTCGCTGCAAAAAGTAAAACAAACTGGACTTATGTCCATTAATCTATCAAATAAGTGGCCTTCCCACCTTTCTTTTCTTTAGAATAGATTGCGCCAGTAACTTCTATTTTACATCTGCACTGGTATTTGCACATGTAGTGCTTGTAGTTCATTAAAAAGATGAGACAATTTGATGATTTTTTTCCTTTTTTTTCTGAGATTAGGGGAGGCCAATCCCCATTTTCTACTTTTATTCTCATCCCATCCCTTGAAGGTGGCTCCAATTGGAATTGAGCTCGACTTTTTACCCAAGCAACAAGTGGTCATACATTTGGTTTTGCATTCGTTAGTCCCAAAATCAAGATTATTTGGAATACATTCAATTCATGTCCTCCTATCTATTTAATTTTGTATAGTTCTTTCAATCATTTCACAACAATATGAAGGAATAGATTTTTTTGAATAAGTTGTGGAGATAATTAAAAAAGGGTCTACATCAAAAAAAAAAAGCATATAGGAGTTCATTGGAGAGGTGTTGTAGATCATATAAGCTAGGGGATGGGGATGCATAGTCTCTTCTTGTTCGGATAAAGTTGCACTGACATTTTTAGATATGCTATGATGTCAAGGAGAATATTTACTTAGTTAGTAATAAGAAGAAAGTATATCCTACACGGCATGCATCATGTGGCTATGCATGCTGTCAATCGTAGCCGCTTATTCCTATAATGATACACCGATGCTTGTTTTGAGGATAGCTGCAAGTTGCATTACAATCTATCGAGACGAATAGTGCTGCGAATTGGATAGCTTTCCATATAACTGAACATTTTGGTGACAGTATATGGACTGATTCTATATCTATTCCTTATCTATTTTATGATATTTTATTTTTTAATTTTAAAATATGTATTCATATTAAAATTGTATGACCTTTTTGTTCTTAAAAAAAAAAGAAAACTTGGAAAAGAGGGCAAGAGACAATCCTACCTGTGCAAGGTGAAGCTTGAGAAAAGCTAGAGAGAAGGAAAGAGAGAATCATAGAAGATATCCAATGATCACCCAATCCGTGTATCTTTCACCGTTGAAGTTTGCAGAGATAAATGTTGATGACTCAACACCTTAATACCTTGACAAGTCAATGGAATCAATTTATATTATCACGCCAAGGCATCTTATGTTACATATATGCCATCAGAAAACAATGTATGAATTATTTTTATTAATTATTGAATTATTTATTTCTATTTTTTTACATGTATTTGTTTATTTATTGGATATTTTATTGTGACATAAGATGTTCACATGGTAATTATGTTGATTAACATTATAGAAGAACTACACCGATGATTAATGAATCATAGGGCGGAGTGGTGATTTTTCGGTTTCTTATTAATTCACGTTGTTCTAGGCTGAGTTACATATTTTAGGCCTACATTCGTTGTGCCACTATATAATAGGATGATAGGCTCCGTCATTGAGGTAGAGACCTTAAGCGGACGAGTGGGTACATTGTAAGAGTACATTCACTGAATAGGATCCAAATATTAATATCTTCTGGAAGTGATCACTGATGTTGAAAAGAGTATTCAATATAATTAGTTTAGATGTCCTTTGACCTGAGAGGTATGTCAAGAGATGTTTGGCGTGTTCTTGTACTTTGATCGAATCAATTGTTGATGATCTTCTTGAGATCAAATAAATAAACAGAGTTCGGTCTTGAGTGCATCAGATAGATTTGCATAGATGCTCAATAAGGAATCCACTAGCCTCAATTTGAGGTAGTATATTTAGTATATTTGTATGTGGTTAAGTCCTAAAGAAAACTGGCTAGTGAGATTTATGAAAATTATTTTCATTATATCTTATTATGATAAATAAATATTTATTTATGAAAGTTGTTTTAGAAACAATTTTTGGGGTCTAACAGAAATTATAGAATAAGAATTAAGAATTATATAAGCCAAAGATTTAATCAGTAAAATTTTTTCGGTCCTATTGGTTTATGTGGAATATAGTGTGATGGAAGGATAGATAAACAAAAATTGTAAGCAAAAGAGATTTTATTAAAATAATTGTCTTTTCTTGGGGGTCAATTGTAAAGTGTTGATGGACATTTTTACAAATTGTAGAACACTAAAATTTGGAATTAAAAGAATATAAGAAAATTATAAAAAATAGTTTTCAGCTATGATCCTATGGCTGAGAATAAAGATCTTTAAGGATCCGATGCATATCATTGGCTAAATTTTTTTTTTTTTTTAATGGTGGCTATAAATAGCCAGGGTTGGCCATCACGACTCTACAAAAAAAGAAAAATCTCTATGGTTTTATGGTGGCTATAAAAAACCAGAGTTGGCTATTATGACCCTACGAAAGAAAATCTCTATGATTTTATGGTGGCTATAAATAGCCAGGGTTGGCCATTCATGACCCTACAAAAAGAAAATCTTTGTGGTTTTATGGTGGCTATAAATAGTCAGGATTGGCTATCATGACCCTACAAAAAAAATCTCCGTGGTTTTATAGTAGCTATAAATAGCTAGGATTGGCCATTATGACCCTACAGAAAAAAACCTCCGTGGTTTTATGGTGGCTATAAATAGCCAGGGTTGGCCATCATGATCCTACAAAAGAAAACCTTCATGGTTTTATAGTGGCTACAATAGCCAGGGTTGGCCATCATGCTTCAACAACAAGAAGAAGAAAACCTCTATAGTTTTCACAAGCTCTCTGAGAGGTAGTGATCATGGATGTTGGGAGGCAAAACACTTGGATTGCCAGTAGTGAGATCTGTGTTCCTTTTAACCTATTTGTTAATTTCACAGGATTTTTTTAAGATTTCTTCCGCCGTAGAAAAAGATCCTTCATCTTATTGGATGAATAGTTGTTCATATGAAACAAAGAACCTATAACGTTTCTTCTCTAATCAACACACATTATGGATGGTATGTGTAATACCCCGGAAAAGGAAAAAAAAAAAAAAGAGGGGTGGACGGGCCGGCCCGAAAAGACCGGGCCCATCCACCATATACGATCGTGCCCTAGGCACGATCGTGGGAGAAGAAACACACACACGCACAAAAAAAAAGGGGGCAGCGGCGACATTAGAGGGGATCGCCGGAGAGACGAGCGCCGGAGGGAGGAACCGGCCGGCCGCGGAGGAAGCCGGAAGCTTTTCCCTCCCTCGGTGAAGATCCCCCACAAATCGGGAGAAGAAGTCTCGGATCCATGCGTGAAAACCCAAGACCCTTCTCCGATTTCTCGCCGGAAGGATCGCCGGAACGCCCCGCCGGACCGAGGTAATCCTTCCTTTGTGTTTTATTTTCTGGATTTTGGGTGGCATGGGTAAAGTGTTGGCCGGTGAATCATCGGAGAAGAGCCCGAAACAGGGTACCCCTGTTTCGGCCTCTTCTTTCCAATTTTTGGCCGCCGCCGGCCGCCGGGATGGCCGAGATGCATGGCGGTGGGGCTGGTCGGGTTCGTATGAAGGTCGGAGAGGGTTTTCTAGGCTGTGTATGTGATGAGGGAGGGTGGATCCGAGGTCCTCTTCCTCGGGATCCCAACCTCTCCTCCTCTTCCCCTCGTCGGATGGCCACCGGCGGCGACGGCGGCGGCGGTCGTGGGCCACCATGGCTGCTGTCGGGTGGGGGGGCAGCCGAGCCACCATCACGGTGGCTGTGAGGATGCTTGCCTTCTGTCAATAATGCAGGAAAGGGGGAGAGGACCCTTTCGGTTTTAAGGGAAGGAGAAGAAGAGGGATCTTCTCTCCTCTCTTTCTTTCGCCGGCCACCATCGCCGGCGACTGCAGCAGAGGCGGCCGACGATGGTTCGGCCAGTGGTGGCCGAGGATTGGGCAGGTGGCGGCTGCTGCCCTTGGGCCAAGAAATGGGGAAGGGGAGATGTATTCCCAACCATGAAGAGAGAGGAATCATCCCTTTATGTTGGTCTGTTTACTGGGACCGGCCATCATCGCCGGCGTGGCAGCGGCCACGGCTGGCGACGACGTGGGCCGGTGGTACAAGGTGGGAGTCGGGCCACCCCGACTGTCCTAGATCTGGAGGAATTGAGATGTTTGGGGGCCTGGTGATGGACCCCATAGTAGATGTGAATTATGGTTTAGAATATCTAAATATTAAATGATTTAGTTTGTGATTTGTAATTAATGTTGTAGAGGAAGAGTCGGCGGTGCCAGGAGATTTTGATCAGGGGACTCAGCACCCCAGCGTGTAGGTTGTGATTCGGATCCATGTTTGAGTCAATCTATAATCTCTGTAAGAATCTCTACATCTGAGCACTTCTATTTATACATATATTGGATTTATAGTTGGATATATTTTATCAGTATGTTGCTATTTATTTTTGAGCTTGTATGACACTATGAGGTGTGCATTTTGTTTATTATGAAAGTATTGGAATAATTAAATTGGGAAGGAATAACATATTTTTGAGAAATTATGAAAATATGTGACGTGATTGAAATGTGATTAAACATGTAAAACTAGACATGTAAAATGGATTGGACTAACCTTGTCATGAGATAGCCTCTACGAGCTTATGCGTAGGATAGCTGCCTCGAGCTTATGCGTGGGATAGCCTCTACGAGCTTATGCGTAGGATAGCCTCCACGGGCTTACGCGTGGGATAGCCTCTACGAGCTTATGCGTAGGATAGCCTCCACGGGCTTACGCGTGGGATAGCTGCCACGAGCTTATGCGTGGGATTTGTGCAGTCTTGGACTGGGTCATGAACTTGGTTAGTCCAACGCCAGAAGTAAAAAGTCTGAAGACTTGGGAATCATGGTATTACGTGAATGAATCACGAAATGTGAAAAAGGGATTTATGTATACAAAATGGTTATTTACATATTTGTTGTTTGTTGAGCCTAAAAAGGATTTGTGTATATGTACTGATTATATACACTTGTTGTTGTTGAGCTTTTGAAAAGATGAAATGACATTTATTGACGTTTTGATGAAATGATATTATTTTGATGTTTTGATCATTTTATCATAATTACTGTGTGTGGCTGTTGGGATTCTTACTGGGCTGGAAAAGCTCATACTACATTTACTTTCTTTTTCAGAGGCACTGAATTTGTAGAGATCAATGGGTGGGACGAGAAATGAGATCAGCATGGAGTCTGATTGCTGGATAGATAGGAGTTAATCTATCTTTTGTTTATGGACATTGAAAAATTATGTAATAAATCAGTACATTTTGGTTGGATTTGATTTAATTTCATTAATCATTAATTTTGGCATTTATGGAATTATTGGAATTGTTGTTTATCTTAGGCCTTGCATGATCTTTAGGGCATTGCTCTAGGGCTCATGCGGCCGGTCACGTGCCGGACCCGGGAGGTGGGTTCGGGGCGTGACAGAGTGGTATCAGAGCTTAAGGTTAAGGTATCCTAGGGTTTAGGTTCAGGTGAGTGTGAGTGGGAAATTATGACAGGAAAACTATCAGAGCCTTGGTTTATAATCACCTGAGATTGTAACAGGAATGATGTTGTAATCTAAGGTTTAAGACCACTAGGGACTGTGGCCTTAGCGGCATTAGAGTTTGACATTTAAGATCATTGGGGATAGTGACAAAATTGGAATTTGAGCATATGTATAAGATCACTCGGGATTGTGACAGGAATGAAATCAGAGTTTAAGGTTTAAGACTACTGGGGACCGTAGCATAAGTGGCATCAGTGTTTGAGGTTTAAGATCATTGGGATTAGTGACAAAATTAGAACCAAAGCATAAGATTAAGATCACTTGGGTTTGCGACAAAAATGTATTATAGCTTAAGGTTATGATCACTTGGGATATGACAAAAGTAGCAGAATTAAATTCAATGCTTATGATGTAAGTATTGGGTTTGATATTCTACAAGTTTACAAGGACCGGATAAATTGTCTTTGATCATGATAAAAGAGGATTAGACCTAAGGCAAGTATAGGAAGGTTAGCCTTAGCATATTGGTTATGTCATGTTTAGATGTTGTGTAAGTGACCTGAAAGTTCAAACATGATATGGATGTAGATGTGATAGTACTTTTGGTTTTGCTAATTATTAGAGTAGGGTTTGTACGTAGATCTTTCATAGTATTGGAGTGAGCTAAGAAGATTTCATAATATTGAAAGGAATGTTCTTCGAAGTTGAATATGTATGTGGATTATATCTGGTGTTGGCATGTTGGATATTGCAAATAGGTCTATTTCCTATTAATATATTTGATTATTTTGAGGCCATAGAATATGCATATTGATGGGGGAATTCTAATTATTTGAATTCTCACATTTGGATTGGGCTACTGGATTTTACTTGTAATTGTAGAAGACTATTTGATGTGTTAATGTAAAACTCAAGCCTAGGTTTAAGATTTGAGCAGGGATCTTTTGTCATTGTTGATGAAGCCACTAATAAATGTCATATTGAGTAAAGACTTCGATCATGAGATGCTTACATGAATTATCATATATAGCATTGCTGATGAATGTTAAGAATTTTGGTGGAGAAAGATCTAGAGATCGATAGAGTTAATTTCTAATCATAATGTATTGGCTCAATGGCTTTTAACCCATTGAATTTGAAGTAAATCTTTTTGGGAAGAAGATCAACGTAGATTGTCTAATCGAATTGCGGAGAAAATCCAAGGTTAATTTATTTTAAATTAAACCTAGATATTTTGAATTCTAAAATGGTTGTGAAGATCATGTACTGACCTTAAACTTGATTAATGGCTTGAGTGTTAGTTATGGTTAGTATACTCTACATAAATTGAGGACAGAGAGATCTAGAGGTTCCGCTCAATTAAAATTTAAAATTTGGATTTTCTTAGTCTCGATGCAAAGTGATACTTTGGTCAGAAATTATTTTGTGACTTTAGAGAATTTGATGAGTTAGATCAAAGTGCGCAGCGAAAGTGTAGTGGTTTGAGTTATTTTGAAACCGATTAAAAATAATAATAATAATAATAATAATAATACCTTGATCTGAAAGGTATTATTATGGAAGACTTGAGTTAGTTTTCTAGTAGAGGGGAATGTCGTTGATTCTTTGCTTACTGGAAGTAGTTGTGGGCTCTCCTATTTTTGATAATTCTAAGAAGAATTTTGGGGCATCTTAATTTTAGCGTTAACAGGATTGATAGCTCTGTGATTAAGCTTGGGCCTGGAATGATTTAATATAGTTCTTCGACTCCTAGCTATGACATTGTTAATATACCTATTTGAACAGGTTTGCAGTTTTTTTCTAAGATAAAGGTTGATCATTTAATCACAGGCAAAGTTAAGAAAAGAAAAATGATTATAGAATATTAAGAGCATTTGATACTAAAGATTTCTCCTATTTATGTTAAGCCAATTATGATCTCTATTAGAATCAAGAGAAATTAATTTCTTTGAGATATAATTATGGCATTTTAATCCAAAGTTGGGAGTTTGGAATTTTTTTGAAGGAGATCAAAAGAACTTACTACGTGTGGTAAATAGAAATGATCAAGGTTTGAGATGCTGTGATTTTTGTATGTCAAAATCTTGTGAGTAGGTACTCCAAGAGGAAGACTATTTGAGATCTTAGGGATGATATAATGGATGCATATTTTTTTAAAGTTTGAGGCTTCAAGTAAGTTAATTTCGAGGACGAAATTCTTTTAAGGGGGAGAGTATGTAATACCCCAGAAAAGGAAAAAAAAAAGAGGGGTGGACGGGCCAGCCCGAAAAGACCGGGCCCATCCACCATATACGATCGTGCCTAGGGCACGATCGTGGGAGAAGAAACACACACACACACAACAAAAAAAAGGGGGCAGCGGCGGCATTAGAGGGGATCGCCGGAGAGACGAGCGCCGGAGGGAGGAACCGGCCGGCCGCGGAGGAAGCCGGAAGCTTTTCCCTCCCTCGGTGAAGATCCCCCACAAATCGGGAGAAGAAGTCTCGGATCCATGCGTGAAAACCCAAGACCCTTCTCCGATTTCTCGCCGGAACGCCCCGCCGGACCGAGGTAATCCTTCCTTTGTGTTTTATTTTCTGGATTTTGGGTGGCATGGGTAAAGTGTTGGCCGGTGAATCGTCGGAGAAGAGCCCGAAACAGGGTACCCCTGTTTCGGCCTCTTCTTTCCAATTTTTGGCCACCGCCGGCCGCCGGGATGGCCGAGATGCATGGCGGTGGGGCTGGTCGGGTTCGTATGAAGGTCGGAGAGGGTTTTCTAGGCTGTGTATGTGATGAGGGAGGGTGGATCCGAGGTCCTCTTCCTCGGGATCCCAACCTCTCCTCCTCTTCCCCTCGTCGGATGGCCACCGGCGGCGACGGCGGCGGTGGTCGTGGGCCACCATGGCTGCTGTCGGGTGGGGGGGGGAGCCGAGCCACCATCACGGTGGCTGTGAGGATGCTTGCCTTCTGTCAATAATGCAGGAAAGGGGGAGAGGACCCTTTCGGTTTTAAGGGAAGGAGAAGAAGAGGGATCTTCTCTCCTCTCTTTCTTTCGCCGGCCACCATCGCCGGCGACTGCAGCAGAGGCGGCCGACGATGGTTCGGCCAGTGGTGGCCGAGGATTGGGCAGGTGGCGGCTGCTGCCCTTGGGCCAAGAAATGGGGAAGGGGAGATGTATTCCCAACCATGAAGAGAGAGGAATCATCCCTTTATGTTGGTCTGTTTACTGGGACCGGCCATCATCGCCGGCGTGGCAGCGGCCACGACTGGCGACGACGTGGGCCGGTGGTACAAGGTGGGAGTCGGGCCACCCCGACTGTCCTAGATCTGGAGGGATTGAGATGTTTGGGGGCCTGGTGATGGACCCCATAGTAGATGTAAATTATGGTTTAGAATATCTAAATATTAAATAATTTAGTTTGTGATTTGTAATTAATGTTGTAGAGGAAGAGTCGGCGGTGCCAGAAGATTTTGATCAGGGGACTCAGCACCCCAGCGTGTAGGTTGTGATTCGGATCTATGTTTGAGTCAATCTACAATCTCTGTAAGGATCCCTACATCTGAGCACTTCTATTTATACATATATTGGATTTATAGTTGGATATATTTTATCAGTATGTTGCTATTTGTTTTTGAGCTTGTATGACACTATGAGGTGTGCATTTTGTTTATTATGAAAGTATTGAAATAATTAAATTGGGAAGGAATAACATATTTTTGAGAAATTATGAAAATATGTGACGTGATTGAAATGTGATTAAACATGTAAAACTAGACATGTAAAATGGATTGGACTAACCTTGTCATGAGATAGCCTCTACGAGCTTATGCGTAGGATAGCTGCCACGAGCTTATGCGTGGGATAGCCTCTACGAGCTTATGCGTAGGATAGCCTCCACGGGCTTACGCGTGGGATAGCCTCTACGAGCTTATGCGTAGGATAGCCTCCACGGGCTTACGCGTGGGATAGCTGCCACGAGCTTATGCGTGGGATTTGTGCAGTCTTGGACTGGGTCATGAACTTGGTTAGTCCAACGCCAGAAGTAAAAAGTCTGAAGACTTGGGAATCATGGTATTACGTGAATGAATCACGAAATGTGAAAAAGGGATTTATGTATACAAAATGGTTATTTACATATTTGTTGTTTGTTGAGCCTAAAAAGGATTTGTGTATATGTACTGATTATATACACTTGTTGTTGTTGAGCTTTTGAAAAGATGAAATGACATTTATTGATGTTTTGATGAAATGATATTATTTTGATGTTTTGATCATTTTATCATAATTACTGTGTGTGGCTGTTGGGATTCTTACTGGGCTGGAAAAGCTCATACTACATTTACTTTCTTTTTCAGAGGCACTGGATTTGTAGAGATCAATGGGTGGGACGAGAAATGAGATCAGCATGGAGTCTGATTGCTGGATAGATAGGAGTTAATCTATCTTTTGTTTATGGACATTGGAAAATTATGTAATAAATCAGTACATTTTGGTTGGATTTGATTTAATTTTATTAATCATTAATTTTGGCATTTATGGAATTATTGGAATTGTTGTTTATCTTAGGCCTTGCATGATCTTTAGGGCATTGCTCTAGGGCTCATGCGGCTGGTCACGTGCCGGAGGTGGGTTCGGGGCGTGACAGTATGTGGATTGATAACCTAGTACTGTAGATGGAATTAACAATTAGGTGGGGAATGCCTTCTTTTTCCTGAGCCTTAATGGAATTAACCCATTTGAACAAAAATCATATGGGCAGACACGAAAGAAAAAATATATGGGGCGAGCTTTCTATTTTCTTATATTTTTTTAGTGTGTATCTTTAGAGAAAAAAATCTGAAAGTCATAGATTATTTCTACTAATGGAATCGTCAGTTCCACGATTAAAATAAAACCAAAAAAAAGAAAAGAAATTGCAGTACATACTACATGACCAAGTAATATACACCAAGTAAATTAGTTATTTATCAAGTCAATACATACATTTAGGTAAATTAATATAGAATTTGGTATTACTAGTACACAATATACGGTTAGATGATACACATTTAACAAATTAGTCATCTAGCAACCTAATACATACTTCTAAGTAAATTAATACACAGTTTTCAGAATATCATATTCACCAATACATAATAGATGATCAGTGATACACACTCGTATACTTTCTGATACATACTGCAAGCTTATTTGATACACACCTAGTAGTGATTCAGTACACACTTTCAAGTAAGTCGATACATAATTTTCAGAGCATGTTTTTTATCAGTATACACTATATGGCCAAATAATACACACCAAGCAATTAATCATTTTACATTTGGTTTTTTTAAAATTATGAGATTGACAGACTCTATCAATTGCAGAAGTTTTATTATTATTTGACTTTTGATTTTTTTTCTTTAAGATAGGTGCTAGAAAAAATATGGTAAAATAAGAGCTCCATCCTATAAGATATTCTGTAGTGCCTGCCCCATATTATTTTTATTCATGGCATTTGGTTCCTTGCAAGCACGCTTGCTTATAGGTGCATGGATAACATTTGATGCCTGTACCTTGGGATTGCATCCATTCACATATTCAATGGCTCATTTTGGAGGAGATCAAAGAGAATATGGATAGTTATGACACAAACATAATATGACACCAATAAAATCAAAATCAGATCTAAAATCATCACAAAATTTATCAATTGATAATATTTACCACGACAATAAATTTATTGCTATACAGAAGCTACCTCAAATCTTGATAAATCTCGATAATTTTTACCACTATATGAAGGGAAATGGTTGGAAATTTATTGTGCTAAGATTGTTAAATTGAAAGCCTCCAACTCATTGAAATACTAATAGTAATTTTTTTTTAAAAAAACCTTTTTTTTTTTTTGCGTACAAAAGCTGGCAAACCAGAAACAAAGTTGCAGTCTCAAAAACTGAATGCCCTATACATCAGCAGGCAAAAAAAGTTGCAAAATGGGTGTAAACTCCCATTTTAGGGAGATTATTGAATAAACTTAGCGTTATCCTCTATTTTAATAGTTCCTATCTATCTAAATTGCTTTCCTAAACTCAGAGATCACAAATACCACTATGACTGTGTCACCACATGGCTTACTTTTATTTTTTTCTTTTAAAATTTTCTTTTACTTTTTCTTTATTATATATTAACAATATATTGAAATATTTTTGCATGGCCAGACTTCTTTCAAACTTCAAACACCTTAAACTCCCATTAGTACAAATTTTCTTCGAGCTCTAATAGCTTTTCTTTTCTTTTCTTTTTCCCCCCTATTTTAGTGGGCCAAGGACTTCGGCTTATTCACAATCTAAAGAAATTAGTAGAACCTGAGGAATGGGCTTGTACAAGAACACTGAACATCCAACCTAGAGGGAAAAACCGAGGTCCAAACCATGTCATCATGAACAAAATTTGCTAAACCGGTCATGAAATCTGCAGCTTGTCCCCTTCTCCGAAAATGTTTGTAGGACCATTAACAAACTTGGATAATAGGTGAAAAATATTAATCGAGATCTAATAGCATTTCATCCTAATCCACAGATAACTTCTGAAAAAATTCGTTATATAACCTCTAAACTGAAATCATAATCTATTCCACTAAAAGAGCTTGATCCAGTCAACTAATGCATCCCCCAATCCTAAGACCTAGAGCTGTCTATGAATTTAAGATCTGTAGCTGGTCATATTAGGCCGGCCAACAGGTGGTGGAAAAAGATATTTGAAGCAAATTTGGGAAAGAGACAGACATGGCTATATATATATATATATATATGCGTGTGTGTGTGGACTATATATATATAAATATATATATATATATATATATATATATATATATATATATATATATAGATGGACATGAGATTTTAGTTCACATGAAAATTTGGAAATTTCCAAAATAAAGATGAAGTTAGTGGGATGGCATGGTTCTTTAATTTCTTGCTTGGGAGTGTGGAGATTGAAAGAATTAACTAGTTATGTTGGCTTCGACAATCTAGTGGAGTATGGAAAAAAGGAACTCAAGTATTTTAACCCCCCAACTTTTTTCCCCCTTCCAGAAAGGATGCTCAAGGGAAAAGCAGCAGATGAATTATGGCTTCAGACTACAAAATTGGACTTTGCATGACCTACCTCTAAGCATTCTCCTTAATATAGTAGTTTTGCCCCTTTAATCTATATAAAAAAGTTAGGGAGTGCTCTATATAGTTGGAAACCGAGAGGCTCATACTAAGGGTATAATCGAGTTGAGCTTGATCAACCTTCTGTACAATCAACCTTGGTTTGAAATTAATTTTGAGCTTAAATTTCAAGATCGAGCTTGATTTGTTTATCATTATTTTGAGCTCAATTTGAGCTTAATTTTGAATAGAATTGGATATGAGCCTACTTGATCAGCTTGATAATCCTAATTCAAAATGAAATCAACCCAAGACTAAATCAAGCTTGGTTCGAGCTAAGTGTGAGCTCGGTTCTTGCTCTCAAAATTAGTTCCAAGGTTGTTTCGGCTCTAACTTAACATTAAACTAATCCAAAAAATAAAAGAATACACCAATGTAAGAATGTATGTATGTATGTATATAATATGATTTAGATACTTGCTGACTTGAACTTGATCGAGCTAGGGCCATGAGCTTGTTTGTTGGTTCAAGTTTGGTTTGATTAGCTTCAAACTAAAAGCTTGATTCTAGCTTTTCTCATATGCTAAGCTCCAATTGCTCATTAACACCCCTAGCTTATATATAATTAGAAAAAATATAAGATAATGTGAAATTCTTTTGAAATGAATCTGGAGTTTGTACAAACTAAACATTGTTACTTGCATGATCAAGGAACACTATGCCGAGGCTAGATAAATCCTTATTAGCTAATTTTCATCTTGTAAACAATGATATTTGTAATACTTATTCTTAGAAAAGTATAAATTATAAGCATTAATATTGAAAAACTTATCAAAATATTGGTGGAAACTAATTTAAGGAATAAAATTGATACTTTTTATTTTTAAGAAAATATTTCTTATTCTCAAAATTTTATTATATTTATTTTATGAATTTGCTTGTCCTATTTGTGGTGAGAGTATATATATAATATGATTTAGGTATATTCAAGTCTTGCCAAGTCCAGCTTGATCGAGCTGCCATTTTCCATTGGCCTTCTTCACCAAGATACTTGCCAATAAAGATAGTTGACCTTGTGGATAAAGCTATCGTTTAGAAGCTTTCAACCTCTCCGTCAATCATCTATTGTCTCTCCAGGGTACAGCTCCTCTTCTTTCACCGCATAGGTTAGAGCGTTGGGTCTACATTGAGCTTGTGAACAACAAGGACTTATACTTAGCATGTTAGAGGCCGACCAGGCGTAGACATATGCATTGACTTGAAGCAAGCTGATGAGGATCATTTCGTCTAGTTGTGAGCTGAGTTTGGATCATTTCGTCTAGCTGTGAGCTGATCTGAACTATTTAGCTCACATCACCTTCATTGAGACAAATAGGAATGATCTCCTCAATTGGTTCTCCTCGCCGTTCATTCAACTCGTCCCAAATGTTCAAGCTTTCAATAGAGAGTGTTTCGATAATGGTTGTTTCCTAGGAGTGTTGCCATGTAACACTGTCGAGCCATGGTTTGATCACCTTGGACTTCGCTAACTCCATGCTTTCTAGAGAATCTTATCAACAAGTAGTAGGTCGACACTATAGCTTGGAAGGTATTTAACCAGACCAACCTAAAATTATATTGCAAGCAGAGGGGACTTTAACCACCAGATATCTAGCTTCGTAGTTGCTTGTTGAGGTTCATGTCTAGCAGTGACTGAAAGATTGATGATGCCTTCTATAGGAATAGGATCTCCCAAAAAAATGATGAGGAGAGTCAAGTCTCTTCAGCCTATTCTATAGGCAACTTCACCTTTTGAAAGGTATCATAGAATAATAAATTTGTCAAACTTTCATTATCTACTAAATTTTTTCTTATATCATAATTTGCAATGGTAAGAAAAATTATAACATCATCATGTAGGGTTTGAACTCCCTTCAAATTAGCATCGGTGAAAGAGATGACTTTCCAAATTTGTTATCACTTTGGTGTTGCATTCTCTGCTTGGCTGTCTTGACCATGGGTCCTTGACAAGCTGAAACCACCAGCCAAGGCCTCTAGAGATGGCATTATCACTCTTACTATTGGCTAGTCCTGATTAGCTCCATCTTGATCTTACTAATCATTAACGCAACGATTAAGGTGCCCTTGTCGGATTAGGGCCTTGATCTCGTCCTTCAATTGAAGACACTCTCTGGTGTCATGGCCGTGGTCTTGATGAAACTCATTATATTTTCTCTTATCCCTCTTATTTTCCAATGCCTTCATCCTTCGAGGCCACTTCACATAGCTTTAGCTTTTGATCTTCATAAGAATTTGGGCCCTAAGTGTATTGAGAGATGTATATCTCTCAAACTTTCGAGATAGACTCTTCGGCCGGCGCAAGCTTCCTTCATCTCTTTAGGACTTCCTCTTTGGCTCATCCATTTTTTTCTTGCTTCTCTTATTCTTTTTTTCGGTTTTATCCTCGACTGACTTGCATCGAGTTGCCATCACCTCCTTGGCATTTTTGTACTTCCCAACTCAGGTGAGAAGCTTGACGATGTCTTTGGGAAACTTTTTCTCCAAGGAAAAAAAGAAATGGGATAGTCTCAGTTCGCTCTTCATAGTGGATATCGAGACCGATTGGTTCAAATTGCAAATCTACAACATAGCCACACTGAAACGGCTAACAAAGTCTCTAAGGGACTTTCCCTCCCTTTGCTTCACAACAAAATGTGTCTCAGAACCCCAGCCTTCCTCCTGCTGCTGATGAAATAGGCTGTAAATAGTCGGTGGAGCTACTCAAATAAAAGAATAGAGCCCAGCTGAAGGACCGAATAACATAATTAAGCCACCTTTTAGAGCATAGCAGGGATCACTCGGTACAACACAGTGCCGGTAGAACCTTGAAGCATCATGAGAGCTTTGAAACTCTCCAGATAATCCAAAGAATTCGAGGTGCCATCGTATGACTCTAGTTGGTGCATTTTGAATTGAGATAGAAGCGGTTCCTCCATAATCTTTGACGAAAAAGATGGCTCCAAAGTGAAGTCCAGGTCATCCTCGAGCTTGGAAGTTCTCTCTCTTAGAGCTTCAATCTGACGATCTATCTCCTTGATCTTCCGATTGAGGTCGGCTTTCCACCTGAAAATTCTTTCTGATTGAAGAGGGGAGGAGTGACCCGGAGTAGAATCTTTGCGAAGTATGGGCTAGGAGAATGATGTTTGTCATCTCACTTAAGACTTCTTGGTCAAGAATGATAACTCTATTGTGTTTGTCCTAGACTCTGAGGATGAGAATGATGGCTGGACGGAACTGGAGCTAGAGATGGATTCGGCTCATTTACTCACTCTTGGTTGGCTATCACGTGCTGCAGGCTTTGGATAGCTGTTGTTAATGTTTGCACCTACTGCATGTGCAGATTAGACTATTCGGTAGTGATGGCAAGTGCTGCTAATGGATGCTGAGGTGGAGGTGCTTGTTGAAGACTCTATTGGGTGGCATCAAATTTGGGGTGAACCTCCCATTGAGAAGCAGTAGGTGCATCTTGAGTCCTTCTCAACTTCATGGCTAAAAACTCAGATATCTCTCAAGCTTCCAAATAGGGATCAATGACCCTTCCTTTAGTACCAATGTGTTGCCCCTAGAATTCGAATTGAAGAGCCGAGGTCAGTAATTGACCAAGGTGAAGACTTGAGGTGGGTATCGAAGCGCCGAGCTTGGAAGATAGGCTGGAGAGTTGATGAAAGCTACTGATAACAAATGAACTTGAGCTCGAGCAGAATGACACTTGGTCAATCTGAAAATAGGAAAAGAGGTCCTCTTGCCGGTTTGTTCGATGGGGTACCCTCCAATGCTTAAGTCTAATATATTTTAGAAAAATAGGAAGAGTTCGAGAGAGATGTAGAAGTTTAGGAGAGAGAATGGAGAAAAGAACTTGCCTAAAGGTACTTCATTTGTCTCCTTATATAGGAAAGGGTTGGCGTCCATTATCAAGATTAGTAGGACGTGTCTTAACTACTCGATAACGGCTGCTAGGTCACGCATGTTGTAACAACCTTTCCAATTATGCAATAATGGCCGAGCTAGCAGAACTGCCACTGGCCATACTCTTAATGGGGATTAACTTTCTTTAAATAGACTTAAATGGGAGATACGTGGCTCTTCTTCGTTGCTCGGTTCGGCCAGAATGTTACTTCGGTTAACCTAAGGTCAAGCACTTTAGACAATACCAAGGTCAAGTATCTTGGCCAAGATTGAGATCAGGTTGACAAATATACACCATATCAACCTTTAAATAGACAATAAGGTCAAGCCTCCACGTTTTAAATTTAAGTGGACATTTGCAAACATGTGTACTTCAATTCGTGTACAAGCTTTTCAATTTTAATATTTAAGAAAGAATAGTATGTAAGTTATGGTGTTACAGAATCCAAGTCTAACCAAGTGTAAAAGCTTCTTCATGTGCAACTTACTAAACTTTCAACTTCTATTTGAGGTCTTCCATTGTTAACTTAAACTTCTATTGCCATCAAAGAAGCGACTAGAACAAGTGGAAATTGTCAAATGGCAGCACTTTTCAGAGAAGTTAGAAGTCAGTTTTTTAACTTTTCCAAAAATATTTTTTTGACTTCTACTTCTCAAAGCAGCACTCCTCAGGTACTAAATAACAATTTTTTTAGAACATACTATTTTACTTTATAGGTTGTAGACGAACTTATTACAATTTTAGCTTTGGTTTTTAGAAGAAACACCAAATGTGCCCTAAGAGAGTACTCTCAAAGGAAAACATTAGAACCATCAAATACTCATCATCTAATCATATTATTAGTTTTCAAAACATATTTAGAAATATTATTATCTAATTTTCACACTAGACATATTTTACATTAAAGTTCATTCCATCATTAGAAATTGATCTAAGAGAAACGCTATGATCATTCTTAAGGACGTGAATTTGTAAAGACAACATTAAGCATCAATATGTAGGAGCAAGAGCTAGAAACAAACCTGCATGTTAATTTACAGTGATGGGTGTTAATGCAGCATGATAGGATTAAAACTCAGTCCTGTTGATGCAAATTAAATTCTCTACAAGGATTAAGATTGTTAATTTCTAGACTTTCGAGTCAACTGCCTTACTAGAGGCATAACTTTAGTTTTACATATCTATTTAGGGCATGGAGGTTCAAATTTCGAAGTTTCCTATTATAACTTCTAGCTAATATGGTCATCATAGGAGTCAAAAATCGGGCTTGAAGTTGTAAAATAAAATTATTCTTGAGTTCAAATCATTTTTAAAAAATCTTCGCATGGTTTTTGGATTTAACGAAGAGTCATAGTATTGATGGAGAAATATTTTAAAAATTCTTAGTTGATTTAAGATTTGTCTTGGCTTTAAAATAGGAAAAGCCACATATATGAATTTAATAATATATATTTTTCTAATTTTTAGTTAAAATTCCAAGGGTCTTTCCTTTTAGCCCCATTTGCTTTTCGTTTAGCTCGTCCCATCCCTCAATTCACAAGGCCCCTAAATTTTTGGTTTTCATGGACCTAAGGCTCTAAATCTTGAGCTCGATTCCAGAGCCTTCACCCTTTCGAGCTACTTAGGCCAGGCTGCTCCATTGCTAAACCAACGTGCAGCCAAAATCCTCAAACAACAAGTTTCTTTCTCTGTCGGATTGCAAAAACATCAATATTTTGAAAGGTGCATATGACAAAGCATGATTTTGTCAATGTGAATACTGAGCCAACCTATTAAACCAACAGATTCAGCCAATCCATTGCAAATGCTAAAACAACTTAGACTTATAACCAGAAATCCAGTAATCTGTCAAAAACTAGAATAATTTGGACTTAAATAAGAGGGGTTTTTGAGGATCTAATTCGAGTTAATTTATCCAGGAAATTTTGACTGCAGAAGTCCAACTTAGCTGAATTTGACATTAATCCAACCAGGTCTTAAGTTCAAAATAATGATGCATGATGAATTGTAATTGATTAGGCATCTAGCTACATTTGGGTCCAAGGCTCACATGCTTTGAAGGATGCCATTGCCATGAGTACGATTATTTTGGCTGGATATGAGATCTCCCAGAGTTGGCTCAGTGGTGTGCTGTTTGGCTTTGTTCCACTCCTTCAGGGGAATCTCTCTTTGCAAACAGCTGTACTCCACTCGACTCAAGACCATGCCAGCAATGTATCATGATTGGAAGCCATTGTCAAAAATGAAATCCAAAACCAGACATCATAAAGATCATGCTTGAGATTATGTCTGCGAATCAAACTTAAAAAAATATATGATCATGATTCTTGAGAAAATGAGTAAAAACATGATTACACTACCATAATAACTTATTACATTCCAAGCAAAGCAGAAGAAACACAAGAGAATCAACTTCCTCTCAGTTTCTCCATGAATCATTAGATTTATCCTCCCCTGCACTCTGAGATGGCTTCGCAGCCCCTACTGTAGGGACTGGCCTTGGGAAGGGCACGGCAGTTGTAGTAGGGAACCCCAGGCTTGGAGCAAGGCACCACATCCCTCTTGAGAGCCTCATAGCTGATGTACTTCTTGTGGGCAGCCCATAATACTCTTCTGCTAGTCTCCGACTCCATCTCCATCTCCTTTCCTTTCTCCCAAAGGCAGTCCCCTAATTTCCCAGAGCACCCCATCTTCACCACCACATCCCCTCCAATGCTCTTCCTTGAGGCAAAGAGGAGCAGCATTGCCACTGAGATCATACTCTTCTTCAGGGTGGGACTCATGGCAGGCTTTGCCATCTCCTCTTGCTGGAGATCTCTCCCTGCTTTTCTTCTTCCTCTTTCTGGATCTCTCTCCCTCTCTCTCTCTCTCTCTCTCTCTGAGGCCTTCAATGTAATGTCGGAAAGTTCCAACTTGCTTTGGTTGTGTGGTGAGTGACAAGGACCAATCACCAGGTCCACCAGAGCCACAAGCTTTTATTATGTCAACAGTGCCATTGTTGTGTTAGCCTCTGGAGCTGCTTAAGCGTGCTCTGAGAACTTTCCTTATGGTTAAGGCATCATGATGGGGTAAATGTGTGAAGGAATGGAATCTCCTTCCTCAAGCTAAAAGCCCAAAGTGTTCCTATTCTCCAAAGACATCAAATTGGATGCGAACTAAAATGTTTAGCTTAGCCTAATTGGTTGTTTTGTTGGGCTACTTAAGAGTACTTACAGAGAGGCTCAGGGCAGTAAGAAATCCAAGGCAATGAGAGGTACGTCAGAAATCAGAATGGCAGCGGCTGATAAGGGCTGGAGGAAGCACTACACGTTCTAAGTCGACCCATTTCCCCCAACAACACGATCTTGGATCGTCCTTTCTGTCTGCTCCAACCCCATTTTGATGGGGAAAGCGCAGGATTTATTGTTGTGTGTTAACTAGCACTTGATGCACGTGCCATCCACGTGAGAAATGATGGCAGGCTATGATCCTGTTGATAATTAAAAAAATTTAAATTTGTGCAATTTGCTTTTTAAGAAAGCATAGTCTAATTCTCTATCATATGATTTTAACCCTTGTATAACTATCTAGTTTCCATCTCTTCTATCTTCAAACTTTTAGTTTATTTTTATTTGATTTGTCTTTTATCAGGAACTCTTTTTATATCGAAAAATAAGTGCAAAATATCGTTTTTTCTCATCACTTTTGGGTTGCATATTGGACGACGAATAACTAACCACCAATTGAAGTACTTTAACAATTGATTTTGGTTGGTATCCCATGATTAGAGGGATAAATTTATGAAAAAAAGCAAAAACAAGTACCTAAGGAGAAAAAGGAGAAAGAGAGTACATTTTCTTCATGTTGATTGAATAAATGTAGTCACCACTTTTTGAGTGGTGCTTAGCTAGTTAGCTGGATAACTTTATATTATCCAACCTTCAAGCAACATTCAAATAAAGTCTTGACTACCATCCCATTGTCAGGTTATCCTTTTCATGTGCAATCATGTGTTCACCTATAACTAGAGTCTAATAGGGAGGAAAAGTTGAATGGAAGTGCACATCTAGAGTGTTATCGGAAAATAAATTTTGCAACCGAATTAATCGGAGCTTCAAAAAGGGGATGCCTAAGAGTTTTGAGTTTAATAGTAGAATATATGATAGACTAAAGCAAGGAAAACTCTGAATAACTTCACTCAAGGGCGTCAATGCAGACTGATAACCATCTAACTTGGTTGAAATCAACCCAAAATATGAGATTTGCATATGAAAGTTGAGCTAAATAATTTGAATGAGGTTGCGTTCTAAATTACATTTAGGTTTAGATAAATTCACACCTAAAATCTGAAACTTGGCTCGATTATATGTACACACATATGGATACATGCGCGCGCACACACACATATATACGCACATGTCTATGCACATACCGACCTGTTCTTTTGTAAGCATAAAAGAAAAAATAAGATAAAATGCTGATTTTGTCTTAACAAATTCCTATTCATGTTATCTGTGGTATTTTTTTAAAGCAAATTGTTGTGATAGTCATTTTACAATATTTTTATTGTAATTTAAAATTTATAAAACTCAACTCAACCCAGCTAAGCCTTAATCCCAAACTAGTTGGGGTCGACTATATAAATCTTTTTTCTCCATTCTATTATGTTTAGAACCATACTTTCTGAAAAATGTAGTGATTTTTATTCCTTATTACTTTATTTTATATAATTTTCATACTAGTGCATCTTTTGGTCTACATTGTACATGTCCAAATCATTTAAGTCATTCTTCTCTCACTTTATTCTAAGTGGTACTGTCTTTACCTTTTTACGAATAACATTATTTCTTATTCTATCTTTTTCTGTATTACCACACAACCATCTCAATATTTTGGCAAAATTCATCTCATGCAAAAATGTTTTCTAACTGTCCAACATTCTCTATCATGAAATATAGCTGGTTGTATGGTTGTCTTATAAAATTTTCTCTTTTAACTTGGCTAATATTCTACAATCACATAATATCCTAATTGAACTTCTTCATTTTATCCATTATATTTTAATACTAGGGATAGCATCCTCTTCAATCATTCATTTCTTATAAATAATGCATCCTAAATACTGAAAATAATTCCTCTTTGAAACTTCATAATCATCAATTTTCACTCCACATTCATTTCTATTTTTAATTTTACTGAGAGTATAATCCATGTATTTCTATCTCGGTCCTACTTAATTTGAAGCCCTTGGAGTCTAATGCACTTCTCCATAATTCCAACTTATGATTAACTCAACATTAGTTTTATCTTTTAAAACTATATCATTCATAAATAGCATGTATTAATGAATATTGTCTTGAATATGCCTAGCAAGCTTGTCCATAACTAGCGTAAAAAGGTAAGAACTTAAAGTAGGCTCTTAGCGTAGACATTCATTATTGGAAATTGACTAGTATTACTACCAGTAGTTCTTACACTACTAATTACTTCATTAACATGTTCTTGATCTTATTAATATAACTAACAAAAGCTTCTTTCTTTTCTAACAGCCACTTAAGACTTGTCTAGAGACTTTATTATATGCTTTTTTCTTAAATAAATAAAAATCATATGAAGATCTTATCTCTTTCTTTATATTTCTCCATTAACCTATGAAAGTGAAAAATAATTTCCACAGTCAACCTTCTTTGTGCTCTAATATTTTTATACCACACCTTCATCTGTTCTCAATCGCTCCCGTGGAAGTTTCATATATAACTCATGAGTTCAATACCACAATAGTTAGAATAGTTTTAAATATCACCTTTACTCTTATAAATCAATACTATACTACTCTTCCTCCATTTATGAGGCATCTTTTTAGTCTTAAAATCTTATTTAACAAATTAGTTAACTAAATTACTTCCACATTACCTAAACACCTCCAAATCTTCATAGGAATTCCATTAAGTCCAATCATTTTTTCTATTTTCATCTTTTTTATAACTACCTTTATCTCAGATACTCTATGTTTACATATATACTTAATATTTCTATGGTTAATGGGCTGCATAACTTTCATTGAATAACTTATCAAACTAGCTCCTCAATCTTTCTCTATTCTCATCCTCCTCAGTTTTTTTTTAATTTTTATCTCTGATCCTTTGAACTTGAGTCACATCTCTAATTTCCTTCCTCTTGATGTTGCAATATTATAGATATCTTTCTCTTCATCCTTAGTTTCTAACTAATGATATAATTGTTCATATGCTTCGAATCTAGCCTCTCATACGGTAATGCTTAAATTCTTTCATAGCCACATTATAGTTTTAATATGCTTCTCTATTCTTACATTAGCTAATTTTCTATAGCAATTTCTTTGAGTTTTGACCATCAATTGAACTTTCTCATTCTACCACCAAGTCTCTTTAGTAGATAGCACTTTTCTTTTCGATTCTCCTAATATCTTTGTAGCCACTTTTCTAATATTATTAGCCATCTCTTTCCGTATGGTATTTATTTCTCTTTCTAGATCCTATTTTCTTCCTTCAACATTTTATCTTTAAAACTTATAGCCTTCTCACATTTTATCCTTAAAATTCATAGCTTTCTCTCCTTGCAAATTCCACTGCCGAGTCCTTGAATTCCCTTTTTTTAAGTTTTTTTCTTTAATTTACTAATACACACATACAAAACTACCATTGTATGTTAGCTAGTTAAACTTTCAGCTGGTATAACTTTATAATATTTATATAAAACTCAATTAATCTTTCTAGCAAGGAAGAAATATGTTTGACTAGTATTATGCTTAAATTTAAAGTTACCAACTGAGTCCTTTCTAGAGCAAGTGTTAGCCGCAAACTCCAAAATGGCATTTCCTTTCACCTTTCTATCGCTGAAACCATAACTTTCATGCACTCTTTCAAAACTTATAGTATAATTTACCAAGTGTTCATTTAAATCTTCTCCAATAAATATCTTCTCTCTCCTAAGAGGCTTTTGAATTGGTCCATTCATGTTCCCCAAAAAGCGGCGCTTTGTAACATCATCCAATCACACTTGATATCATATTGTGTTGTATTTGTATCCCATATCCATATCCATGCTTCATAGTTTCAAAGTAACATCATAGGATTATCCAAAAAAAAAAGTAACATCATTGGAAAACAAGCAACACTTTCGATCTCCTTCATATACTTTCCTTCTACTATGAATGCTATCATCATCTATAATGGTAACAACATTTTGAATAAGGATTGCCTGAAGATATCATGCAGCCTATAACATATGGTAAAGTTGAATTTAGAGGAGAGGTACAAAAGCCTAAGAGAGTTTTTGAACTGGCATTATCTTCAAATCTCAAGGACTGGCCTCAGAAACCTTAGCATTGATACGATGAAAATTTGCTGTTTCAGGTTGGGCTCTTGCAAATTTGCAATTTTTTAATCTTTCTACCTGCATTGTTTCTTGACTAACATTATGGTTAGTCGTCACCTTATCATCCTAATTTATTGATTTATTTCTTCTACAACTATCTTACTCCCGTCTTGCTATATAAATGAAACTTTTACTAATGAATAAAAGAAAACCTTCGCCTGCCTCTTTTGCATTAATCCAACTCCCATCACAATCAATTGCCAAACCATTTGGTCCATGAACAAATGCAAAACTCAACATGATCGTCCTTCAAAAACACTCTTTCTATCTAACATACTCCCTTTCTCACGAAGCCAACATGATTATGAAATATAATGTTAAAATAAATTCTAACCTTGGCCTCAACATCTCACACCATGCTAACTGCACCAAAATTTACAGATTTTGATGTGGTATATTAAATTTCCAGCAGACAAATGATTCTACACGTTCTGGTTTACCACTTCCAAGTAGTTTTCTTGTTAACAAGCCACATCAAGTTTAGTGCTAGTAATTATTCTTTTGGGAAACACCACCCAACTTATTACATGCCAAAGAGTTTTCCAGATGCAAACATAAAGAAGGAGATGTTTTATACTGATGAAAAACTATTCACATTCTCGAAATCCAACCTTCCCATGACAGTCTTGCATGAACACAGTCACAAGAATCAAATCAGACATGCATCCATGTGTCTTAACAAATAAGAGGATAAAATGGTGATATGGAGATACATAAGACAGGATATAATTCTAACTAATAATATATATTTATAACTTCATAAATAGATCAAAAGATATTGTCTTCAAGGCCTTTCAACATGCATGTTTCTCATCCAAACCTCCAAATAACTTGAGCATATGAGAAAAATAACATTTTTCAAGTTTATTTTAATATCGACATCCTAAATTTAATCAATTTTTAAAAGAACAAATGCTCACTCCTAACATCAAAAAGCAGGGTTCAATAAAGTGTTGGTAGAGCCTAGCTCTCCACAAATCTCTAAAAGCTTTGGATGTAAAAGTTTCGTAAGTAACCAAGTGTCTGACATGTATCCATTTGGATACGTATCAAACATGGTTTTTCAGAGTTATCCAAGAGTCCACGTAAACACTGTCCTACAAAGACAATGTTATTCAAAAGCCAAGTTTTAGGACAAAATGTTTACATTTCAAAATCTTTATGACTCCTTGAGGCTGTAGTGTCTTGACACAATCCTTATAACTTCTCTTTTCCAATCTATTAGATTTGAAACCTCCAAAATCTTTCTCAGCCCATTCTAAACATTTAGCAAATTCTATCCTCCATGCTTCACAATTAAGCAAACTATGATCCTATTTTAGTAGTATGACTTCCTCAACACTAGAGGAAAATCAATTCCTGAATGCCTCCTCCTCATTGACCCTTTAACCCAGTCCTTGTTCCTGAAAATCAGCTCTTGCATCTCCATCAAGATTCAACCCTAAATGCACCAACAGCTGATGAACATCATACTGTTCAACAAAATCAGTTTTTCTGAAAAGATAACCAACTAGCTAGCTTGTCTCCAAACCTAAGCTCTCTATTGTGTTTACTAATTGCCTTTAACCCGCACAATGAAGGTATGCGTACCTTTCTCACCTTTATGAATAAATAAACAACATTAGTTTTTAAAGGAAAGTGAAATGATTGCTTTAAAGTGGTGTCTCTTTGTAAACTACAACAAATTTAACATTGTATGCTGAGTTCTCCCAGGTATGGATCTTACAACCACCCACCCTGCCCACACCCATAGTAGTTCCTCTTAGCTAACTGTTCCAGCAAGATAGTCCGGACTATGGTATGCTGTACCGGTCGGTACCGGACGTACTGTACCCGTACCAATGGGTACCGGTATCGGTACGCCAATGTCGGTATGTCTGACGTACCGCATACCGTACCGACACTCGGTACGCCTATACTAGTGCAGCACCGGTACGGGGTTCGGTACCGGTACGGTGAACCTTGGACTCCGGACAATGTCAAAAATGGAGATTCTTATACACACACACTATGCATACGTTAAATACGCACAAACATACACATATGTATGTATACACATGCTTTGATATGTATATATGTGTGTAAGTCTTATATATGTACAGACATTTATGTATGGGATGTGTATATATATGCGTGTCTCTAATGTATATTTGTGTATATGTGTCTTATGTATATTTGTGTATAAGTGTCTTATGTATATGTGCAAATATATGCATCTTAGGTATATATGTGTGCATATGTATGTGTACATATACATATACTTAAACATGCATACATATATGTATATGTACACATTATGTATGTTTATAGAGGTGATCTGGGATTCAAACGACTCCATTTGAAGTTAGATCCGGTCAGTCTTGACTGAATGATAGGGGCCCGACATTGATAGTTTGAGCTGTTAGATGTGATTTACTACCACTAAACTGATTCCAAACCAAAAATTATGTACTTTGGAGACCCCAAACCTACGTATCCAATAGTAACAAATGGACAATTTAAATAACATAATATAATGCTTGCCATTCAATTCAGAAGCTAGGGGTCTCCAAGTCTCATCATTTTTTGTCTGCAAGTAGTTTATAGGTAGATCATATTTAATGGCTCGGATCATGAATGTTAGATCCCTATTGTCCGGTCACAATAGACCAAAACCAACTTCAGATTTGGTCAACAGGATCCTAGTCCACCTCATATACATACGCATAAGCTTTTACATCATACATATACATACATACATATATATGTATATGTATGCATATATATAGGTGTATTTGTGTTTACATATATACATATATCTATACATATTATGCATATATACTTGTGATGGCAAAGCAAAAGGTAGTTGACCCTTGATTTTATTGTATTTATTGGAACTTTTATTTAGATAATTTTGAGAGTAGGTCTTCAAGTCCTGTTTTAAGCAGAATTATGTGCAAGTGTCATACTTTAGGCATATCTTCGGTTGGATATGTAATGCATTCATTGGAATTTGATTTTTACTGTTTTTGGTGTCTTTCTATCTAGGGTTACATGGGACTCCACATTTGACATTTAGGTAAGTTTTTGGCTTCCATATGGAAATCAGTTACTTGGTTATTTATAAAACTAGTTTACTTGTAAAACAAGTGAAAAAAATTAAAAAAAGACCCAATGGCTGGCCACCAGAAGGTATTGTATGTGATTTAGTCTGAAAAAAAGAAAGGATTTCTTGGGGCTAGGTTTGGCCTCCCTTTTCCTCTCTTGCTCTCATTCTCGCTCTCTCTCTATCTACACACATATACACAAAATCCCCCTCCTTTCCTCTTGACCTCTCTTCTATTACTTTTGAATTTGGGTAATATTATCAATGTTTTGGATTTTCTAGAAATAACTTTACTCTTATTTTTTACACAAATATAAAATCTGTGATTTAGATTTATGATATAGGACTACCACATACTATCAACACCAGACAAGCCTTCTTTAGATAGTTGTTTTTTGCACCTATACCTCATTCAAAAGCCTAAGACAGAAAATTTTAGGCCATTGTTAAATTTTATAATTGCCAAAAAAACACCTTTTTCTGTGCTGTTTTCTGTAACAGGACAGCAAGATGATTTTTTGACCCATATCCTAGTTTTCCAAACCCTTCAAGTCCTTCCATGCATTGTTTATAACCTCCAATTGGTCCTACATCACTTTGTGTGTACATATATTTGTGCCAGGCTCCCAGCATGCATGCATACATACATATGTATCACTTGATTTTTCTATTAAAATCTGGGTTATACCTCTGATATGGATTTTTTACCTGTCCTGATTATTTTATTTCTTTCATGTTACTTGTGTTTCCCATCCTTTTTACTTAAGCTTCATGGTCCTGTTACTCAAATTGTCTTCAGACTTTCCCTATCTATCAGTTATTTATTTTTTATAGCTCATGATGAAAACAAAGGAAAAGCAGAAAGGGCAGTAATGAAGCTCAAATGGCACAAATAACATAAATGTTTGTTTTTTACATTTTTTGCATCATCATGTGTTGACAGGTCTATCAGTTTTGCCCCAGGAAGAAAGCAATTGATTAGCATTATAAAACTAGTTAATATTATGATTGCTATTTAAGATTTAATTTGTAGTTTAAAATCAGTTTGTCTTATCAGTTTATCTCAACATGTTCTCTTAAAATCCTACAATTGAGTTTATCTATCAGTTTATCTCAACCATACACTTGGATAAAAAGATTATATTTGATTTTAAAATCTTAAGATTTTCCGTGGTTTTGGGTTTCATTTGTAGTACCACTTATAGATGTTAATGTTATATATCAGCATTTATCGTCTTCAACCACAATTTATCTTAAAATCTTATATTTGTTTTTAGCATTTATGTTATATATCAGCATTAACTTATATAAGTGGTACCACAAATGAAACCCAAAACCACAGAAAAGATGAGAATGGAACTGCTTAATCTGAACAAGATGCCAAAGTCATACATATTGCTACAAGATAAAAACAGGGAAAATAAAGAGAAAATTAGAAAAATCATCTTTTCCTTTATATAAAGCATCATTAGAAAGTTAATGACTATAGACGCAACCATTGCTATTCTTTGGGACAACACGGTAAAAAGTTTCTCCCTTCACTTGATTATGGCACAGCACCTTGTTTTATCTCCAGTGTTTCTAGAAATATTCTTCAAAGGTCACAAGAACATTAAAATTTTGTCATGTTTGTTGAGAATTTTCACTCATAAGCTCTGTTTTCACAAATATATGAACTTGATATATTTTTTCAGAAAGCTATTGGAAAAACAAGAAATGCCAAGTATAATGACCGATCATGAAAAGAATACAACTGCAGTAGAAAGACAAAAGCAAGGTTCATGTCAAGTAAATGCAAACATGTATAAATTATGTAAAAGAAATCCACTGGCCATTCACTCAACCAATTAAATTAGTCAATTTAGTCCACAGCTATACATAGTGTTCTTTATCAATTTTTAACAAATATATGCAAGCAAATGCTTTGAGATGAGTAGCAGCATTTATCAACACAATTATTTCTGTTGATTTGCACTAAAAAGCCAACTCATTGAGCATTAATCTACTGTCATATTCATGTACACTGGTATAGAACAGTGGATCATGATCAGCATATATCAGATGAAACATTTATGCCACAACAGCAGATAGTTAGTGCAGGGATGTTGGTTGTGAAATCATACATGTATCTTGCAGCACCAAACCACATAAGAGACTGCTGTATGAGCAACTCAGAGAGTAAGCTGCTCCATATCTTTTCTGTTTCTCCATATGTTCTCATTGTCTGGCTTCCTCCCTTCCTGTTCCGCATCACCAGGATTTTCTCTGAAACTTGAGCTTGCCTCTTCAGTGTCTGAAGGGCCTGGCCTTTCGGTTAGGAATTTCTCCCAGAACGCATCATTTGTTCTTCCTTGAGGAGCCTTAGGTTCTTGATTACTACATGGGGTAACCTCTTGCAGAGAGGCAGCTTTTGCATCGGCAGAAGTACTTTGGATGTTCCCAGCAGCTTGACCAAGACTGTCATCCCTACTCATCTCAGCTTCCCTCAATTCGCAGGCATTGTGAACTCTGTGATCGGCCGAGTTTGAATTTCTACTCGAATACTGATTACTGTCCAACTGCATTGAAGACGAAGCAAGAGTGAGATTCAAATGACATGGAAAGTGCCCATCCCCCTCATCAACTGCTCCTGGAAACCATAAATTCTTCGCAGGACATAGAGATGCCCCTGTATCCGAAAGATCAAGTGGCTGTGGCGACAAAGGAAGGTTTTCCGTTCTAATGAGGCCGCACTCAGGTTGCTTCATGTGCGGGCTCCCATTATCTTCATGGGAGCTCTGAGAGCTCACAGTGACCAAATTACCATCCGAAATAGCTGGGCACAACTCCAATTTCAGCTTATGACAGAAATCGGTATGGAATCCATGCCCGATGTCAGGCTTCGAAGTGCTGCTATGATCATCATACAAACTATTCTCCGGAGCCTCTTGGCAAAACCCTGTCCCCGGCAACCGCCTTTTCTTATGAATTGCTTTGAAATCCACCGACAACGACGACGACGTAACCATCTTCGCGAGATTCTCCACGAACCGGGGTTTCTGGACGGCCCTCTGCAAGAAAGCAATCATCTTGAGCTGCCGCTGCTCCATCTCAACCAGCCGGCGCTCGAGGTCGTCGAGCTGGATCTTGGTCCCGGTCTGCTGCTGCTTGAAGCGGTACAGGTCGGCCTGGAGGGCGGCCCTCTCCCGCGTGAGCCTCTCGATCTCCTCCTCCAGCGCCGCCCGCTCGGAGTCGACCAGCGAGCCTGGGGGATGGCTGTGGCTGTGGATGGGCTTGCGGCGGTGGATGTTCTTGAGCAAATGCTTGTGCCCCTTGATGAAGTCCTCGTTAGCGAACTCCCACCGCTCCGGGTCGATCTTCCGAAAGCCCTATCATCAAGATCAAATTTTGACTTCAATTATAGATCAAATTCTACCAGAGAAACAATAACAACGACCCTAATCCGAGATTGAGCTAGGGTTTTGAGAGTCACGTAGGTATTGAGCTGGCGGATGAAGCTGGAGAAGTTGTTGTGCTTGAAGTAGGCGGGGAGGAGGCGGGCAGAGAAGTCGGGGGGATTCCAGACGACGAAGCTGGTCTTAGCGGGGCCCCAGGAGACGATGTCGTCGGTGGAGGAGTCATCTACCATGTCGTAGGTCTTCAGAAGGAAAGGAGCAGGGCCGCCGCCGCCGCCGCCGCCTTCCATCGGTTTCTAGGTTTTTCCTTTTTCCACGACCTATGGTTCGTTCTATCGGCGCTTCTTCGTCTGGGTGGTGCCGGAGCGGGAAAAGAAGAGTTGGTGAAGACTTCTGGGCGAGAGGGGACGAGGGAAGAGGAGGATAGACAGGGTCGATTAATGGAGGCTAGTATTCCATTTCAGCTAAATCCAGTTTAGGACCATCAAAACAGAGGCTCAACCTATACAGATCTCTCCCTGCACCATTTAAAAATCCTCATCCATCATAAAATTTATTACTTAATATACAATAAATATTAATAATATCAGTATTTATGACTCATTTGGTTCGTAAGATATTTTTTTTTTACTGAATTTTTTTTTTTGAAAAGCTAATTTATAGAAATATAATGCCTGCGAAAATAATTTTGACATTTTAGTTGACAATAGAAAAGTAACACATTACAGAGTGGCTTATGTTTGATTGAGCATCTATTTTTTTTAGAAAATTATGTGAAATATCTATTATAGCTTTAATTAAAAAAAGACCTTATTCATATATTTTGATGGCTTTAAGAATAGTAGTGGAAAAAAAAATCGAAAAGTAACTTTTCTACGTCCCCAATGGATTTTTCTTTTTCATGAAACATAGAAATTTTATTTCAATGGAAATGCTACTTTTCTATCTCTCTCTTTTGAAAACGCCAACCAAACAAGGGGTTTGACCGCATCTTACCCTATTCTTTTCCTGTGAACCAAATGAGTCCTTAATGTGCTCACCTATTTATCGTTTCTTATGTATTAAACAACTGATATTATTGATACCGAGATCGATTAAAAGAGTTTTTAGAGTTCTCCATTTTCCATTAGATATTGGTTTAATGACATAAGTTTTTGGTGGCCATCTATGTAACAAAAATTTAGTTGTTAAAATCTTCTATTTATTATATTTATTGTATTATTATATTGTATTTCAGAAATAGTTAGAAAAAAGAAAACATCATGCCCTATGCACCATGCAGGACTAATATTTATGATGAGAGTGTTTGCTCGGCCATCATTAAACCTCATTACTTAATGTATAATAGAAATTCAGCTATTATAGCTTTCTATTCTTGACCATTATGTGGCAATTTATCAAGTATTGGATAAGAACAACGTGTCGTATTTGATAAGAACAATATATCCTTTGGTTATAACTACTAGATTAGAACAAAATACTTATCGTTTGTTATATGGTTGTAACGAAAATGTTCATAATGCTTCCCTATCTTAGAAACAAAATGATTCTATGAGAACTACCGAACAAAAGGATCTTATAGTTGTAACCATGTGGCTTTGTACATCCTATATATATTTCTCATTAGGAATGATAATCGTGGCAGTTGAATAATTTATCTCATTTCTTTACATGGTATCAGAGTAGGAGAATTTTTCCTCACTCTTCTTCTTTTCCTCCAATACAAAACCATTTCCGCCAGACCCAAAAAAAATTCTTCTTTTCTCCACCTCTACCGACCTGCATCATCTTCCCATCTCCCCTCCCGTTGCCATTAGCTACACCATCGCTTCTCCCTCTGCCCGATCCCCATCTTCTCTATTCTCACCTCTGCGGCCCCTCTCGTTGCCGATCCTTTGCCAACCATAGCACTTCATCAGAAGATCTCGATGACTTTTTTAATTCCAACATCCTCTTCTAGGCTAGTGGATCCGGTATTCATAGGGGACATGTGCTTTTTTTTCTTCACCATGCTTCTCTTCCTCCTTCGTGATCGTGCCTCTCTTCCTCCTCCATGACCGCGCCTTTCATACTCTTCACTGTTGTTCTCAAATATGTGGATAATATTGTCATAATAGGTGATGATTCCCTCCTCATTACTTTTGTTAAAAGGATCCTTGATTCCAAATTTCATATAAAGTACTTAGGGCCTCTCAAGCATTTTCTTAGGATTGAAGTTGCCCAATCTGCTCAAAGTATTTATCTCTCACAATAAAAATATGCATTGGACATTTTAGCTGATGTAGGTGCTATTGGTTGTCATACGTGTGATTCACCTATGGAGCCCAATCTCACACTATTTCTAAAAATATTTGAGCCCCATTTTTTCTGAACCTTCTCGTTATAGGAGACTTGTGGGCTGCTTACTTTATCTTACGATTACAAGACTAGACATTCTTTATCCTATCAATATTTTTAGCCAGTCAATGCATGCCCCATGTCAGTCTCATTAGAAAGTTGCACCTCTAGTGGTTCTCTATATCAAATCATCACCACGAGCAGGTCTTTTCTTCTCTTCTTCGAGCCTATTATTACTTTCTACTTATTTTAGATTCAGATTGGGCTTGCTATCCTACTTCTCGAAGGTCTATCACAGGATATTGTACCTTCCTTGGCACCACTCCTATATAATAGAATTCTAAGAAACAAGATATTGTTTGTTGTTCATCTGCAAATCAAGCTATGGCATTGGTTGCATGTGAAATTTAAGGGTTGAAATTCTTGCTTCATGATTTGCAAGTCTCGCATCATACAACCACTCTTTTCTGTGACAACCAATCAGCTCTACATATTGCAATCCTATCTTTTATAAGCTCACCAAGCATCTTGAACTTGATTGCCACTTTATCCGCGAGAAGATCCAACATCGTCTCATCAAGACAGCTTATATCCAGTCCTCAGTAGATTGCAAATCTATTCACCAAGCCTCTTGGCCAAGTTGGTTCATGATCTCCACGCTCCAACTTGAGCGGGCATCTTAACCATCATCTAGTCGTTCGTCAAGTATAAAATAAGAACAGCACATCGTAATGGCTAGGAACAACATATCCTTTTAGTTATAACTATTGGATCAGAATAAATACTTGTCGTTTGTTGTATGATTGTAACCAATATAGTCATAATGCCTTCCTATCTTAGAAACAAAATAATTCTACATGTATAACTATCGAACAGAAGGATCCTATCATTGTAGCCATGTGCCTTTGTACACCCTATATATTTCTCATTGGGATTGATAATCTTAGCACTCGAATAATTCATCTCATTTCTTTACATCTATTTAATAAAACTTTTTAGTTTAATAAGCGATTAAATGAAAGTCATACAAATAATTTTAGATGCCTCACTAGTTCCATTAAGGTAGAAATATCAAGTATACATGTAGAATTAGAGTATCTAAGATAAAGGGATCCAAATATTGTTCTAAGTATTGTGATATTAAACTCACGATTCATACTGTAAAATTTTGGGAGAGAGAGTGATTGAGCATAGATTGAAGTGTGACACAAAAATATCAAAAAATTAATTTGGTTTCATGCTAGAAAGGTTGATTATGAAAGCTATTTTTCTTCTTTTGTACTTGAGTAGCCATTAAGAGGATAATAAAAAGAAAAATGATTCGAATAATATAGGTCTAATTGCCTCGACTTTCAAGAACTTTTACTACTATCATACTGCCTAGTCAAAGGTAGATGGATAGAGTTGGGTTGGGTGAGGCTATGATAGAAGAGATCTACATTACCACTACTCCTAAGGTAGAGTCCTATGGTAGTCTAAGAACAAGATAAAGGAAAGCTAATGTAAAGATAAATTAAGAAAAATTGGGTTGATTGATGTGTTGAAGGCTCTTTTCCGAAGTACAATCTATTTATTTATATACATAACAATAACTCCAAAACAACCATTGATTTCTGTAAGCGTTCATGTTGCTACGATCTTCCACCATGCTAGAGATTTGCTTCCATGATTCCACACAAGTCATAACCATAAACTAGACTATGATCTAGAACTAATATTCTTCGGCCTATGACTCATACCCGTGTGTCATGGTTGGTCATAGCTAAGTTCTATTCCTTCAGCCTACTCATCATGGTCAACATCATGGTCGAGTTTTGTCTTTTGGACTTGTGCCTCTACACTTAGTGGGATTTATTATAGCTGAACATTATTAAGCTTAGCAAAGGTCATATGACTTTCACCTATGCTGACCCATCCTATCTTGTCCACATGGCACTTGCTCATGGCTAGCTAGATTATAGAGATGGGATGTAAATAAAAGGTTATGATGGATTCGAGGTAGCTAAATTCTTTTGACTAAGGGGTATGAAGAGAGGATTGAATGGGTGGATAGTGGGGATTTAAGGAGGATGTGTTTGCTTAGTTATGTTTCTTTGGAAGTATAAGATTAGAGGAAAGAGGGGAGGGCTAATTTTAAGGGATAGAGTTTAATCTGAGTGTCGGAAGGAAGCTAGAAAAAGGAATTTGATTTAATCTTCCACACCTCACAATGATTGGTGATACGGAGGGTGAATGAATGGTTAGGATGTTATAGGAGAGGAATGAGTGATTCAATAGTGTAGGTTGATGGTAGCATTAATTTGAACATTATTAGATCTAGGGGAAGGGTTTAAGGCCATTAAGTCTTTTGAAGAGGATAAGAGATCCAGACATGGGGCACAAGAATTAGGTCAATGCATGTTAAGGATTTGGCATCTAAATGAATAACGTCAGTTATGAGTGAAAATCTGAGGTTTGTCATTTGGTGGAGTTAGAATTAGATTTGGCGAACGGAGCATGTGTGAAATGATATATGACAAGAGAGGAGCAATAGAGAAATCAAGTTTGTTAGAGGAAATAATAAAGTGAAGGCCTCTTAGGATGCCACTTGACAAGGGATTCCAAGGTGAGAGATGGATGGTCAGATAAGAGAGGTGTAGTTTTGTTGTAGTGCAACCCCATGGGTAAGAAAATTTTTCTTTGGCTGAACTTTTGTTAAGAAGGTGTGGTTCATGGCTTGAGGATATTAAGGGATTTAATGAAATCTAGGCTTGGCCCAGTCTACAACTAGGTGATGTCAAACTCAATTTGGGTACAAAAATTGAGCGAAGGCTAATTAACCTCATGTGTCATGTTTGGCCCTTAAGCTGAGGTAAATTAGGTTACGAAGGATATGACAGGCCTAGGAAGAGGCTAGACTAATTGGGCAAGGGTTTGATCAAGTATGATTGATCATAATCAGGTGTAATTAGATATAACTAACGATGTTGATTTGGCTATATTTGGGCAAGCTAGGGTTCATTTGATAAGCTAAAATTGTGATCGGCTTGAATCAGGTAGACTAGCATTTAGGATGGATGAAACTAAAGTTTGATTTGGATGCACTAGGTTTTAGATTTGTTGGATAAAGGATCAGGTTAGATGAATTAGGATTTACCACCATTGTACAAAGAAGTTATTCTCTCTGCAATTGAGAGTGTCCACATTATACTACTCTTTGACAAAGTCCACAAAGTGGGTGAGTGTCAAGGCAAAGGATGATAGTACCCAATGAAGAGAAAGAAGAAAGAATAAGCTAGACAAGATTGCCTTGATTATCATTTTTGAAATTACATAATGATGTGGTGTAAATAATAATACCAATATAATAGCTGCTCAAATTCATAGTTGTGCACTCCGCAGGGTTGTGCTAGGGGTGATAAAAGATTAATAGTTTATTTGTTTTAGTGTGGAACTTGACTCAAGGGATGGCATAGTCAAATTCCAAAGGGAGGCTCATTAATACTTGGACAAGAGCCCTAGGTTATGCTAGGTGCTCGTATTACATGACTGCATCACTTGATAATGGGTGGTGTCAACCTATTCTATCATCGACATGATCCTTGGGTGTGAGTTGATTTATCTATTTCTTAGGACCATAGTCGATGCCATTCAATGTTGTTTGATAGTGATTTTTGGAAAGAAAAGACACAATGTTCTGTTATTTTTGAGGCAATTCTTATATAAGTGTAAGAGATAGGCATTAACATCCAGTAAACCTAAAAATGTAGGCCAAAAAATGACTGGGCAATTTTTTTGGAGCAAATATTTTTAGAAAGCATAAGAATACCTCTAGTTTGTTAAGATTCACTCAAAAAAATAAATTTTGGGCTTTTAAAAATTTTACAATTTTTCTAAATTTTTGCTTTCTTGTAAAGGAAAAGATTGTGCTTGGGGAACTATATATTTCTAACCATGTATCCTTCCCCATTATGGAATTGCAAATTATTGAAGTATGTTTTACTATAGAGGTTTTTCTTGGCTCATATCATAGTTTCAAGCTTTTTTAATAAAGTCCCTACTCCCTTTTCATCAATATCCCTCCAAAAATAACATAGGCAGTGTTTCTAAAAATATTTATTAGAGCAAATTAAATGTCAATATTATTTTCTTTTGCCTCAAGAATCTTCTTAATAGGAGGCCACTTCCAATAGCAACCTTGAAACTAAATGCAATTTTCATGATGAGTTGGACTTTCATCTTCATCCTTTTCAACTTGACATGAGAAGATAAATCCAATAAAAGAAATCTTGTTTTTTATTGGTGCTTGTTTGGAAAAGGTAATGACAAAATTGTCATTAAATGAGACCTTCCATTATGTATACAAGGAAAGTAATGATATGATCATGGTAGAGGTGGACTAGGCCAAACTGGATGAGGTTTATCATTTTTCTTAGCATGGCCTGAAAGAATTTTCAAGCTCTTGGCTAGATCTAAACTTAAAAATTATTTAAAAAAGTTCATCATAAGCTTGACAAGTCTAGAACTAAGTTGCACTGGGTCGAGCATGCTTGATGCTGACTTGACCTAGTTTTCATTTTGGGTCTTGATTTTGAACTCTTACCCAACCAATTAGCTAAATGGATAGGTTGAGTAGGAAGTGTTTTAGAAACAATAGGTCAGTTGGGTTGGTTGGGGTCAAGTATGACCTAAACCCAACCCAAAATATTCAAGTCTAAGTCAAGACCGAGTCAAATCATATCTTGCAATTCGAATCAAGAATTTTACTATTATAAAAATTACTAATTAAATATGAATTCACTATTTTTAAAAAAAATAAAAATAACAACTTCAACATTAATTTTCATACGAAAAATATATAATTTCATCCAAGAAATTCATTCTTAAGTTTACATACTACAATTTTTATAAGTGTATGTTGATATAATTGAGAACATTATAAACAAAAATTCATTAAAACAAACAATGAAAGTTCAAATATCTATATTATTAAATAAGGAAATATGTCATTTTATATTATATTTGTCAAATTTTGTAACTAAAATATTTTTAGTTCGTTTGTTCATGAATATCCACGAAAACTATAATTAAGAAAATGGATATTGTTGCCCAGATAGACAACCCAAGAGGGGGGGTGAATTGGGTTTTAAAATAATTTAGATATTTAAAACGTTGTGGATGACTAATTAAAACTATTGCAAGTTGTTTAATTAAATGCTATGTGCTGTGAGTGATAAGAGAGGAAGAAGAAGAGAGACAATCAAACACAAACACCAAGTTTTATAGTGGTTCGGAACTAACCCTTGCTCCTACGTCTACTCCCCAAGTCTCACTTGGGAATTCACTATAACCCCCTTGGATTACAGCCGGTTGTTTTCCAAGCTCACAACCAAACTTGTTGTTTTACGAGCTCACAACGAACTCAGTCGGTTTTCCCAGGCTCACCGACTAGAACCACCCCGATTGTTTTTTCGGGATCACAATCAAACCCTTACACACGTTGGTTTTAATAACTAGGCTCACCAACTAACCTCTATACCCTTGATTCAATCCCCCGATTGAATCAAGCAAATACAAGTTGTAAATAAAATAGACAAACAGAAAAACAAGCTTCTCAAAAGCAGATGAAAGACAATATAATCTAAAAGGAGTTTAGAAGCTCTCAAACGCTTTTAAGTTGGAGAAGAGGAATGGCTTCTTAAACTTCGGTCTCCTCTTGAATGTGTAGTCGACTTGAATGCAGGAGGAGCTTCTTTAATTGCTGGAAAGATGTAGGTGGATGCAGTAAATGCAGATCTTCCCTTTTTCTCGTTGAAGAACAAGTTGCAGAGTTGAATGCTTGAATACTTGGAGTGGAATGGTTGTTCTCTACCTTGCTACAGTCCTCTGTGGCTATTTAAACCAACCCCCACGAAAACTAGCCGTTAGAGAGCTTTTTCTGCCCGTTCTGCACACTCTGTACAGTCTGACAATGTGTCCGTTGGTGGGTTGGAGTCGACTCGCGCGATCAGGAGTCGACTCGTCTGTAGCGGGAGTCGACTCATACTTTTCCAGAGTCGACTCTGCACCTGTTCCAGATTTGAATTAAAGTTGCCTTCGCGACTGGGAGTCGACTCGTCTTGACCCAGAGTCGACTCGCCAACTTCTGGAGCTGACTTGGCTTTCTCGGAGTCGGCTCATCCCATGAAGTCCGTGGACGTATTTTTGAATTTGGTCCACTCGAGTCGACTCGACTGTCCTGGGAGTCGACTCGGCGCTCAGAGCCCGAACTCCCTATCTTCTATCTTTTGGCTCGTCCAGTCTTGGAGTCGACTCGAGCTTCCTCGGAGTCGACTCGGCTCTCAGTTTCCGAAACTTGGTCTTCTGCCCTTTTGATGTGAAGCTGCCTTGGAGTCGACTCTAGCTGTCTGGGAGTCGACTCGAATCTCAGAGGCAGTAACTTGGTCTTCTGTCTTCTTTGTGGTCGCGGAGTCTCGGAGTCGACTCGCGTAATGCGGGAGTCGACTCGAATCTCAGAGTCCAGAATCTGCCCTCTGACTTTTTCTTTGTGTACTGCTGAGAGTCGACTCTTGCTGTCTTTGGAGTCGACCTGCCAACCATCGGAGTCGACTCGCGTTCCACTGGAGTCGACTCGAATCTCAGACCCGAAAACTGCTCTCTGACTTTTTCTTTGTATTCCTCTTGGAGTCGACTCTTACTACCCTGGAGTCGACTCGGTGAACATCGGAGTCGACTCGCACACTTCAGGAGTCGACTCGTTGACAGGTTCTGAGTTGAAGCTTTCTGTTCGTCTGTCTGTTCTCAGTCGGAGTCGACTCGTACTGATCCGGAGTCGACTCGAGCTCGTGCCAGTGAACTTGATACGCTTGGAGTCGACTCGTGATACTCTGGAGTCGACTCGAGTCTCAGACTTTGGTTCAAGCTGACTTCTTAACTTATCCAAAAATTATGAACCAAGTTTTGAGACACTTAGACAAGATTTTCACTGAAACACTTAATTGAATTCATTAGTAAACAAGAAATATACTCAAATGCTTTGAGCTCATCAAAATCAAATAGGGTTTTAATCAATCACTCCACAATCTCCCTCTTTTTGATGATGACAAAATATTGAGTATATGTAAAGTGAATTGCACAATAAACAATGAAATAAAATCCATAAATGAATTCAAATGTCTGGTAGTTCAATTTATCCAAGCTTGAAAGGAGTCAAACAATAAATTTCGGAGTTAAAGCTCCCCCTTTCATTTGGAATTATATAAGCCTTCATATCATGCAATCAATTGTTTGGCTTATATATATTTAATGATTTAGCTTTCTTAAAAATTCAGATTCTCCCCCTCAACATATGCATTCTACTTTGTTTTGATTCTTTGAATTTTCTTTTAATGCTTTGAAGTTTTTGAACTGAAATTTTGGTTTTTAGAGGAAAAATCTGTCAATTTGTTCTTGAGTAGGATTCAGCTAATCTCCGAATATCCCTTGAATAGATTCTGGAGATTACTCCATTAGGAGCCCCAAAAGAGAGATAATGAGCCTCGAGGTACCGAATCCACTTAGAACAAATTTGTGTATTTTAAGAGTTTATCTTTTTATTGATTTCCATTGATTCCTTTTACATATTTTATACATATTTTTCCTCCTTTTACATATTTCTCCCCCTTTTTGTCATCATATCAAAAAGGAGATAAACAGAACACACAATCAAACATAGATCAAAAGGCACAGTATTGAAGAAAAATGCGGCTACTCATTGTATTAATTTGTATGTAAGTACATTTCAGAATACAATAAGTAACGTAAAGCAATACATGTCAAAGCAAAATACAAAAAGTAGCTACGGTCTCCTCGAGGATGTAGGTCCTCCTCTCAAGGATGTGACTCCTCCTCTCGAGGATGTGGCTCCTCCTCTCGAGGATGTATCTCCTCGAGGCATGCGCTCCATGAGTGATTGGACCGCATTGGTCACGTTCTCTAGCTGGCGAATGATGGCCTGGATGGCCCTGCTCTGTGTCGTATCCAGCTCGAGTACTGACTTCTGCAGTCCGTCCAGCTTGTCGATGAGCACATTCGACAAGCGCTCGGCCCCCGCGGTGGTGGTGGACATGTCACGGCCGATGTCATCCCGCATCCGTCGAGTGGTGCTCGTGACCTCACTCATGCTGTGGAACTGGGCTTGGACCAGGAACCGTACATTGTCGATCTCTTCCCGCACATGGGCCGTCATGTCAGTCACGGCTGTCAAGGAAGGGACCAACGCTGACGAAGGTGCAGGAGTGGGAGCAGGCACTGAACCCCGGAGCTCCTGGAGCAGATCTCGGACTATCTCCTGCCGCAGCTCCCGGAGCTGCTCAGACGAGATCCGGACCTCCATAGGCTGAGTGGGTGGAGCTGAGGAGGAGGGTCCGGCGGAGGTGGTAGGAGCAGAAGTGGATGGAAAGTCTGGTACGTCGGGAAAGTCAGAATCGGGCTCAGGACTGGGGGAAGGTCTGGTGGTCTGTGTGGTGATGGATGACTTCCTAACCCAGATCCCCTCTCTCTTCCGAAACCCCATCCTGTGTAGGGTCCCCGCTCGCATGCGATCTGTCCATCGCAATGCCTTAGAGGGTTCTCCCTCAGGAATGGGAATCTCGTACTCCCTGAACAGAAGAGTGAATATCATGCCGTATGGGAGGGTGAGCCTAGGTCTATCTAGGGGTCACACAGATACCTATAGATGAGTTTGGGGAAGTTGATTGGGGTGTCCTGAAGAATATAAAACATAAGAGCTAGGTCTCTCTCATTTACAAAATCAAATCTCCCTGTCTTAGGGAAGATGGACCTAGACAATATACTCAAGAGGATCCGCACCTCAATCGGAAGTGAGCTAGCAGATACCTCGTCTAGGGGGGACTGAGGTGGATGCCCTAGTACGGCCGTAAGGGCCTCAACCCTGTCCCACACACCCCGACTTGTGGAAGGTGGAGGATGTGGGCAATGAGATCCTCCGTAATGAACAGAGGGACACCGGCTACTGTGCCCTCGATACCTCCATCTCCCCGATGGACGGTACCGTAGAACTCTCTAATGAGGCCTGGATATGTGGGGAGATCTAAGGTGAGGAAGTACTCTAAGCCCTGGGCCCTAAGTCTATCACCTATAGTAAACCCTTCCCGGGAGAGGAAGTCGAAATCGACATATCTCCCGGTGGAGACGGCCTTCCCGGCTAATGGCCTCGCGGGAACCGCCCTAGGCGGGGAACGAGCCGGAGGTTGTGGCCTCGCGGGATCGTGCCGAGCCTTGGAGCGCCGCTCGGGACGGGCCTCGGGTTGGGACCTCTTCCGGACTACGGTCTTACGCGGCATAATGACCTAAATGGGAGGAAAACCTAATGAGCGGTGAAGAACCGACGGGAAAGTCTTGGGGATGACCGGGGACGACCTAGAAAGGGAGGAAAACCCTAAGGGACGGTGAAAGGTCGACGGAAAAGGGCTTGGAGACAATCGGGGACGACCTAGGAGTCGGCTCTAGGGCTTGTGAACAGTGGCGGCTGAGAAAGAAAGTGTTTTCGAAACGACAAAGCTAGGGTTAAAAAGTCGGATCCCGACTGCGAGTCGACTCCACTGAGTCGCGAGTCGACTCGACCTCGAGTCGACTCCAGAATATGCGCGAGTCGACTCTTCTTATGCGCCTGTAGACCTCGAGTCGACTCCCGACTATATGCGAGTCGACTCCCCCTCTGCTGCCATCTTTGCGAGTCGACTCCCGCAAATGCGCGAGTCGACTCCCCCTTAGGAGCCGACTCTGAAACTTACTCGAGTCGTCTCTAACTTTGGCACGCACCTAAAAATCATGCTATGTTCGTACCGAATGAGGAAAAATCACTAAATTATGATCTAATTTGATGAACATTGAAAAGAAACTCTATTTTAACCACAATCTAATAATCAAAATCAACGAATCTAGTGGAAACTACCACTAGGATGGATCAATCACTCCTAATCCCCTCCTAAGCACACTAAACCTCTCTTCACTTAGGGGTTTTGTAAAAATGTCTGCTAATTGATCATCAGTACAAACAAATTGGAGTGTCACATCACCATTCAATACATAATCTCTTATGAAGTGATGTCTTATCTCAATATGTTTAGTTCTTGAATGCTGAATTGGATTTTTAGTTAGATTAATGGCACTTGTATTATCACAATTAATGAGAATTTTATCTTGTTTAATGCCATAATCTTCTAGTTGTTGTTTAATCCACAAGATTTGAGCACAACAACTCCCGGCTGCAACATATTCAGCTTCAGCAGTAGATAATGCAACCGAGTTTTGTTTCTTGCTAAACCATGAGATAAGGTTTTCTCCTAGAAATTGACACGACCCGCTGGTACTTTTTCTATCAAGCTTACATCCAGCGAAGTCTGAATCTGTGTATCCTATTAAGTTTAGGCTAGATTCTTTAGAGTACCATAGCCCTATATTCTTAGTTCCTATTAAATATTTAAAAATTCTCTTAACTGCAACTAGATGTGATTCTTTAGGATTAGCCTGATATCTAGCACACATGCAAATACTAAACATAATATCAGGTCTACTTGCAGTAAGATACAATAAGGATCCTATCATACCTCGATACAGTTTCTGATCTACAGATTTACCTGATTCATCTTGGTCTAATTTGCATGATGAACTCATGGGGGTGCTGATTGATTTGTTTCCCTCCATATCAAACTTCTTGAGCATCTCCTTGATATATTTGGCTTGATTGATGAAGATGCCTCCTTCAGATTGTTTGTTTTGGAGTCCAAGGAAGTAAGTCAGCTCTCCCATCATGCTCATCTCAAATTCACTCTGCATCAAGTTAGCAAATTCTTCGCAGAGACGATTGTTAGTAGCACCGAAAATAATATCATCAACATAAATCTGTACTAACAGCATATCTTGGTTTTTCTTTTTCAGAAATAGAGTTGTATCTACATTACCCCTAGAGAACTCATGTTTTAATAGGAATTTGCTAAGTCTCTCATACCATGCTCTAGGTGCTTGTTTCAAACCATAAAGTGCTTTGTTCAATTTATAAACATGATTAGGGTATTGATGATTTTCAAAACCAGGAGGTTGTTCTACATATACCTCCTCATTAATATACCCATTTAAAAATGCACTTTTTACATCCATTTGAAATAGTTTGAAGTCCTTAGAGCATGCATATGCTAATAATAATCTAATAGCCTCAAGTCTAGCTACAGGAGCAAAGGTTTCATCAAAATCTATACCTTCTTCTTGATTATACCCCTTTGCTACTAGTCTAGCCTTATTCCTTATTACGATTCCATTTTCATCTAGTTTATTTTTATAAATCTATTTTGTACCTATAATTGAATATTCAGAAGGTCTCTCAACTAGATTCCACACTTTGTTTCTAGTAAATTGGTTTAATTCTTCTTGCATTGCATTTATCCAATTTACATCATTTTCGGCTTCTTCTATATGTTTGGGCTCAAAGTGTGAGACAAAAGCTAGATGGTTATTTAAATTCCTAAGGGATGCTCTAGTCCTAACCGGTTGAGATGGGTCATCTAGAATTAGTTCCTTAGGATGCCCGTGAGCATACCTCCAAGCTTTAGTTAGCCCATGATCCACAATAGCCTCTTGGCTTGATGATGCTCCTTCAATCAATTTTTGATTATCATCTTGTAATGTCATTTCATCTATCTTTTCTTCAAGAATTTCAGCATCATCATCAAAGTTAACTTTCTTACTAGAGGAGATGTCACTAGAATCATCAAATACAACATGTATAGATTCTTCTATAACTAGGGTTCTTTTATTAAAGACTCTATAGGCTTTACTAGTTGTAGAGTAACCTAAGAATATGCCCTCATCAGATTTAGAGTCAAATTTATCTAGATTATCTTTCCCATTATTATGAACAAAACACCTACATCCAAAAACATGAAAGTAGTTTACCTTTGGTTTTCTGTTTTTCCAAAGTTCATAAGGTGTTTTCTTTATAATGGGTCTTAATAAAACTCTATTTAATATATGACAAGAAGTATTAATGGCTTCTCCCCAAAAGTACTTAGGGAGGTTACTTTCACATAACATAGTTCTAGCCATTTCCTCTAGAGTTCTATTTTTCCTCTCCACAACTCCATTTTGTTGTGGTGTCCTAGGTGCAGAAAAATTATGAGTTATTCCCTTTTTACTACAAAACTCATTGAATAACTGATTTTCAAATTCGGTACCATGGTCACTTCTAATGGCTATTACTGAAGTATCTCTAGCATTGGTTACTTCCTTATGAAACTTTTTAAATACTGAAAAAGCTTGATCTTTATGTGCTAAGAACATAACCCAAGTGTACCTAGAATAATCATCTACAATAACTAGACCATATTTATTTCCACCTAGGCTTGTTGTTCTAGTTGGTCCGAATAGGTCCATGTGTAATAATTCTAGAGGTCTAGAGGTAGAGACACATTTTATGGATTTAAATGAGTTCCTAGATTGTTTGCCAAATTGACATGCTTCACATATTTTGTTCTTTTCAAATTTTAATTTTGGCAAACCTATCACGGAATCTCTTTTAACTAGTTTAGTTATTGTGTCCATGCTTGCATGACCTAACTTACGGTGCCATAACCAACTAGCATCATTATCTTTAGTTTCATTAACAACTAAACATTAGTTATGTTTTGCAAGATCTTCAAGGTCTACAACATATACATTTTCACGTCTAATTCCTTTAAAGACTAAACTATTGTCATTAGGGTTTGTTATAATGCATAGTGATGGTTTAAACATAACATCATACCCTTTATCACATAATTGACTAATGCTTAACAAGTTATGCTTAAGACCATCAACATATCTAACATTATCAATAAAAGTAGAAGGGGTGATTTGAACTTTACCAATACCAATGATGTGACCTTGGTTGTTGTTTCCAAAAGTCACAGCACCTTCCTTCTTAGCTTCAAGGGTGAAAAATTGATCCTTATCACCCGTCATGTGTCTTGAGCAGCCACTATCCAAATACCAGCAGTTTTTGTTGACCTTGGCTGCAAGACACTCCTACACAAGCAAATCATGTCATCTTAGGTACCCAAGTTTTCTTGGGTCCTTCATGGTTAGTCAAGTTGATTCCTTTTGGAACCCATACCCTTTTAATTTTCCTTTTTGTTTTACCTTTCCTAAAATTACACACATTTGCTTTATGACCTATAGTTCCACAACAAAAGCAGGTTATTTTCTTAGTTTTACTTTCCCCAGCTTTAACAAAGAAGTTACTAAGAAGTTTTTGTTTATTTCTTGGTTGATATCCTAAACCCGCTTTATTAAATACTGCTCGTTGACTATTTAGTATCATATTCAATTTTTCTGAGCTATATGTAAATTTTTCAACTAAGGGTTTGTATTTGTTAAGTTCTTTGGTTAGTGTTTGATTTTCTGCCTTTAGATCATTTAGTTCTTTTGTGAGATCCTTGTTTAAGATTTGTTTATGGTTTTTAAGTTCTGAGAGTTCCTTAGTTAGTTTTTCATTATCCTTAGTTAAGGTATTAGTCTTTTGAGTTAAAAGTTGGTTGCTTGTCTTAAGGTCTATATTTTCTTTGGTGATTAAATCCTTATCCTTAACTAATGAATCATACTTACGGATATAAGTTTGGTTAGTTACTTTTAATTCTCTGTTTTTAACATTTATAGCCTTATATTCAATCATTAGTTCATTAAAGGCATCATAAAGCTCATCAAAAGTAAAATCTAAAGGCGATTCGAGCGTTACCTCATTTTCATTGGCCATGAAGCAGAAATTGGCCTTTTCCTCTTGTTCCTCATCCGATGAAGAGGATGATGAGTCTGAGTCGGATAGTGTCGTGACAAGAGCCTTCTTCTTCTTGTACTTGCTCTCCTTCTTCAGTAAAGGGCACTCAGCTCTTATGTGACCCGGCTTCTTGCACTCGTAACACCCAATCCCCTCATTTTTCCTTTCCTTACCTTTGTCCTTGCGGTAGGAATTTGAGGGGCCTCTCCTTTGATGATAGGACTTCTTGTGGTTGATGAATTTTCTGAATTTGCGCACAAGAAGTGCCTCACCATCATCTTCCTCATGTTCTTCTTCTTCACTGCTGCTACTGCAAGATAAGTCCTTGTTAGATGAAGTAGATTTTAGAGCTATTACCTTTTTCTTATGGGAGGACTCTTCCTCGTTGTGTTGTTTCATGGTTAGCTCATGCGTCATTAGGGATCCAAGAAGCTCCTCAAGTGGTAATTTGTTCAGGTCCTTGGCTTCTTGGATTGCGGTCACTTTAGCTTCCCATGACCTTGGTAGACACCGAAGGATTTTCCTGACAAGCTCACTGTTAGTATAGTTCTTGCCAAGGCTTTTTAGGCCATTGACAATGTTAGTAAACCTAGTAAACATGCATATAATTGTTTCATTAGAATCCATTTTAAATAGTTCATATTTATGAACCAAAATATTTATTTTGGATTCTTTGACTTGATTCGTGCCCTCATGGGTCACTTCAAGTCTGTCCCAAATCTCTTTTGCAGAATTGCAAGTAGAGACCCTATTGAATTCATTTCTATCTAAGGCACAATAAAGCACATTCATAGCTTTAGAGTTTAGTTGTGCCTTTCTCATGTCATGTTCATCCCAATCCTTTTCTAGTTTGGGTACCGTGACACCCTCTACATATATGGATGGGATGTATGGCCCATTTACTACAATGGTCCACATCTCATAGTCTTGGGCTTGGATGAATATTCTCATCCTAGCCTTCCAATATGAGTAGTCGGATCCATTAAAGAATGGGGGTCTTTGGGTGGACTGACCCTCAATGTGGGAAGATCCAAATGGGGTTGTCATTTTGATCTTTTACTCTTGGGTGGAAGAGTTTAGGCTCTGATACCACTTGTTGCCCAGATAGACAACCTAAGAGGGGGGGTGAATTGGGTTTTAAAATAATTTAGATATTTAAAACGTTGTGGATGACTAATTAAAACTATTGCAAGTTGTTTAATTAAATGCTATGTGCTGTGAGTGATAAGAGAGGAAGAAGAAGAGAGACAATCAAACACAAACACCAAGTTTTATAGTGGTTCGGAGCTAACCCTTGCTCCTACGTCCACTCTCCAAGTCTCACTTGGGAATTCACTATAACCCCCTTGGATTACAGCCGGTTGTTTTTCAAGCTCACAACCAAACTTGTTGTTTTACGAGCTCACAACGAACTCGGTCGGTTTTCCCAGGCTCACCGACTAGAACCACCCCGATTGTTTTTCCGGGATCACAATCAAACCCTTACACACGTTGATTTTAATAACTAGGCTCACCAACTAACCTCTATACCCTTGATTCAATCCCCCGATTGAATCAAGCAAATACAAGTTGTAAATAAAATAGACAAACAGAAAAACAAGCTTCTCAAAAGCAGATGAAAGACAATATAATCTAAAAGGAGTTTAGAAGCCCTCAAACGCTTTTAAGTTGGAGAAGAGGAATGGCTTCTTAAACTTCGGTCTCCTCTTGAATGTGTAGTCGACTTGAATGCAGGAGGAGCTTCTTTAATTGCTGGGAAGATGTAGGTGGATGCAGTAAATGCAGATCTTCCCTTTTTCTCGTTGAAGAACAAGTTGCAGAGTTGAATGCTTGAATACTTGGAGTGGAATGGTTGTTCTCTACCTTGCTACAGTCCTCTGTGGCTATTTAAACCAACCCCCACGAAAACTAGCCGTTAGAGAGCTTTTTCTGCCCGTTCTGCACACTCTGTACAGTCTGACAATGTGTCCGTTGGTGGGTTGGAGTCGACTCGCGCGATCAGGAGTCGACTCGTCTGTAGCGGGAGTCGATTCATACTTTTCCGGAGTCGACTCTGCACCTGTTCCAGATTTGAATTAAAGTTGCCTTCGCGACTGGGAGTCGACTCGTCTTGACCCAGAGTCGACTCGCCAACTTCTGGAGCTGACTTGGCTTTCTCGGAGTCGGCTCATCCCATGAAGTCCGTGGACGTATTTTTGAATTTGGTCCACTCGAGTCGACTCGACTGTCCTGGGAGTCGACTCGGCGCTCAGAGCCCGAACTCCCTATCTTCTGTCTTTTGACTCGTCCAGTCTTGGAGTCGACTCAAGCTTCCTCGGAGTCGACTCGGCTCTCAGTTTCCGAAACTTGGTCTTCTGCCCTTTTGATGTGAAGCTGCCTTGGAGTCGACTCTAGCTGTCTGGGAGTCGACTCGAATCTCAGAGGCAGTAACTTGGTCTTCTGTCTTCTTTGTGGTCGCGGAGTCTCGGAGTCGACTCGCGTAATGCGGGAGTCGACTCGAATCTCAGAGTCCAGAATCTGCCCTCTGACTTTTTCTTTGTGTACTGCTGAGAGTCGACTCTTGCTGTCTTTGGAGTCGACCTGCCAACCATCGGAGTCGACTCGCGTTCCACTGGAGTCGACTCGAATCTCAGACCCGAAAACTGCTCTCTGACTTTTTCTTTGTATTCCTCTTGGAGTCGACTCTTACTACCCTGGAGTCGACTCGGTGAACATCGGAGTCGACTCGCACACTTCGGGAGTCGACTCGTTGACAGGTTCTGAGTTGAAGCTTTCTGTTCGTCTGTCTGTTCTCAGTCGGAGTCGACTCGTACTGATCCGGAGTCGACTCGAGCTCGTGCCAGTGAACTTGATACGCTTGGAGTCGACTCGTGATACTCTGGAGTCGACTCGAGTCTCAGACTTTGGTTCAAGCTGACTTCTTAACTTATCCAAAAATTATGAACCAAGTCTTGAGACACTTAGACAAGATTTTCACTGAAACACTTAATTGAATTCATTAGTAAACAAGAAATATACTCAAATGCTTTGAGCTCATCAAAATCAAATAGGATTTTAATCAATCACTCCACAGATATAAATCCGCATGTCCCTCTATTTATTCTTTCGCCACTATTTCTCATCTATATGATTTTTCTTAGACATCTCAAAACTAGTTGGATTCTATCTAAACCAAGGTTCTATTAATTTCTTGTCCACATTCCAATTCCATTTCACTCTCTTGAATTTTTTCAAAAACAAAAATATTAACACTCTTTCATCTAGTCCACATATTTTCTCTCTTTATCTCAATTTTTGAACTCTTTTTTATTATTTTTAATGTGTTTTGCATGTGTTGCTAGTAACTAAGTGAAAGTAGGGACAAGAGATGGGTTTTTAAGATGAAAAGAGAGGGATTGGCTTAAAAGAGAGTCCATTCAATGAATGGAGAGATATCTAGAGTGAGGGTTACTGGATTTTATATAAGTTTGGTTTTCTAGTCAGACTGAGTCGGGTCAAGTCCATTTTTTGTTAATCCAAATTAGACTTGGTTGATATACGGGCTGGTTGGATTGTAAAATACAATATCCAAACTTGACGTAATTTTTAGATTATGTTTAATTTTTGAACCAGACCTAACCCATTGGTCTTTGAGATATGGCTCGGTGGGTTCCAATTGAGTTGCAACTAGGTTAGTTTACATATCAACACAACTTATTTGATGCCCTAAGCTTGACTTGAGTGTGAATCTAAGCCCAACCCGAAGCCTAAATAAGTCAAACTCCATTTGAGCCCGATTCTCCATTTTCTTTCTCCAGTTTCTATGCATAATGGCAGAAAGTGGTTGAGAGAGAAGGGAGGTTGAGATTAAGGGATAGACTACAAGAGAGGAATGAAAGAAATATCGGGAGATTGAGAGGGTGGAGAGAATAGAAATATTGAGGGATCAAGATAGGGAGAGATATCAAGAAATTAAGAGATATAAAGAGGGGAGAGAGGAAAGGGTATAAAGAAGTGTAGAGAGAGAGGATTGGGTAAGGGGATGAATAGGTAAGGGGGCTTCAGGCTGGCAGCATGCTTAAAATTTGGGCCAATCTCAGGTTGGGCCTTGCATTAAACTCAATCCAACTAAAAATTCTATTGTGCTTCAATTTCTAGACCCATGCCCAAATGAAATCATCTAAGGATAGGCCTCAACACTAGCCCTATAGCCAACTCAACTAGATGGGCCTTAGATCAGCTTGGGCCCATTCTGGCACGATCTTAGCCACAAAAAGTTTCTTCTACCACAAAAATTCTTTATTTTGATGTATCTCGAGGAAGTGGCAAATGCCATTTTAGCATTATGAACAATCCATGAAGCCCAATAACATTTATTATTTCAAGTATAGTTTTATTGATATTAATATCCATTGCCAGGTAGCTTTTAAATTAGAGTTTTAAAGCTCAAGCTATTTATTAGTAGGGGTGCAAATGGGTCGGGTCGGGTCGGGTCCTAAGTGACCCCGATCCGACCCGATTTTTTGTTTGGGTCCTAATTTTGGACCCAGACCCGACCCGGTTGAAAATCGGGTCGGGTTGGGTCGGGTCCGAGTCGGGTCCGGATCGGGTTCGGGTCCAAGTCGGGTCGGGTTCGGGTCCGATCGGGTCCATTTTTTTGTGTTTTAGAAAAAAAATTTGGGCAAATCTAATTTGGTCATATCATAATTATGAGATGCTGGGTGACCCATGACTTGCAATTGACCTCCGGTCAGAACAGATGACCCGTGACTTATAACGAAGTCGGTCTACAAGCCAAATTTCATATCACACTATTTTTTATCTATATGACTGATTGGACGGAACTCGGTGTCTTCTAGCTCCCCTCTCACGAGGACAAAAAAAATCCCAGACCTTCTTCCAAAATCCACTTCCATTGCAGAAAACTGGCGCGACCCATATTCAGTTCAGTTCAGTGTTCCCTCACTTCCTCTCTGCAAAAGTTAAAAGAAACAAAAACCAGAAAACAGAAGGTAAAAAAAAAAGCCAGCTACCGAGACACCAGATGTCACACCGTTGGGAGAGCGGAATGGAAACACCGAATTTTTCTCGAGTTTTCTTCCTCCCGGCGTGCGGCACTTGACTGTTTTCCTGCAAAACAGCAAGTCAGCCTACCTTCTTCTTTTCTCGGGCCAGGATCACGCCCAAGACTCCTTGGCTTGGCGCTGCAATGCCTCACCAAATTCCTTCCAGCAACGCTCGCACATACACACAAGAACTTGGGGAAAGAAGCTTCATTGATCTCATCAATGGAAATCCCTCACAAGCCGAGGGACATAGCCTTGCAATCAGCCTACTCCAAAACCCCCAATGCCACCCACACACAGTGGCTCGGCCAAAGCCCCCTTGGCCGAATGGATCACTCACATACAATGACCCAAATCCTCACAGCATGCACTCAGCCTTTTTCCCCCCATGGAATTCCCTTTGAGCCCCCACTCAAGAGCTCCTCTCACGGTGGGAATTAGCCTTCAGACTTCAGCTCCTCTGAATAGCCAAGAATGCGCATCTAATGAGCTTTTTTGTTTTGACTTCCCTGCAGCCTTTTTATAGTCTGCCCAGGTGGCAGCTCACAGTCCAAATGGCAGCTCCCTATTGGCCGCTGTCCAACTGCCTTTGGCCATGCTGGCAGCAACTGCCCAACTGCCCAGCCAATCATGTGCTTGGCTGGCCAACTGTGCAACCACCTGATCAACCACCTTGCCACCTGGCCAACTGCCTCCAGGTGACGTGGCGGCCCTGCTGGAGTCCTGTTGGCGCCCATCTGGCTGACAGCACATGTGCTGCTGTCGGCTGACTTGGCCAGCCACCGCCTGGCCTGTGGTCCGCGCGCGCGCCTACCCGCGCGCCGTGCCATCTGCGCGCGCCCGCTCGCGCGCCATGCCATCGCCCGCGCACCGTTGCGCGGCACTGCCGAGCGCCTGGCTATGCGCCCAAGCTGCGCACAGCCCCTCTGAATGCGCATCTCCTGTGCGCAAGGCCCCGCGCACACGCCTGAGCCGTGCGAGGTCTTTGCCTAGTGTGTGCCCATGGCGCACACAGTTTCATGGCTTGGTACCGCCCCAAGCCAAGCCATGGCACTGCTGCCATGTCCCTGTCCGTGTCGCGCGCCCACGCGCGCGTGGATCTATGATGCGCGCCGCCTGTACGCTCACCGCATCCGGCCCTCCTGGCCTGCTGGCCGTGCGCGCGCCTGCGCACGGCCGGACGCACGGGTTCATGCGCGCGCCGCCTGCGCGCGCATACCCCTGCGCACGGGTGTCCACCGGCCATGCGTCCTGCCGAGCTGCGCGCACGCCTGCACGCAGTCATCGCGCCCGCTCGGCCGTGCGCCTCCTGCGCACGGTGCCCGACCGCGCCTGGCCGCTCACGCTGCCGCGCACGAAGCCCGGCCGCGCGCGCTACTGCGCGCGATGCCTGGCCACGCGCGCTGCTGCGCGCGGCTGCTGCTGAAATGGCAGCGTCCCAGCTCGCCTCAGCTCATGGGCTGGGGCTGTCCATAGGGTGTGCGCCGCCTGCGCCCACCTCAGGCCTGGCCCTGCTGCGCCTCCTGCGCATGGACAGCGCAGAGCCAGCCTCCTTGCGCGCATGCCCCGCGCGCGCCTAGGTCGAGGGGTGTGACAATCCTCCCCCGGCCGAAGATGTCGACGCCCTCGTCGACTCCCCCTGCATATAAGAGAGGATCTGATCCTCAAACTGCCACAGATTCGCTGCTTGCTCCCAAGTAGCATCCGCCACTTCCTCGCCTTCCCATTGAATCAAAAATTCATTGGTTCTCCCCACCTTGCGCTTCCCAAGTACTCTTTGAACTTTCTTAGAGTATACCTTGCTGACAGTGGGTGGTACCCTCCTTGGCACTGGTCTACTTGCATCTCCCGATTCATAATAGGGGCGCAAGAAACTCACATGGAATGTGGGAAAAATCTTCAACCTTTCCGGCAACTCTAACCGATATGCCACAGTCCCGACCCTTGCTAACACCTTGAAGGGTCCATCATACTTTGGCATCAGCCCCCGATGGAGCTTAATCTTCCCAATCTTCTTCCATAGTTGTGGTGTGATCTTTAGCAAAACAAGATCACCCACTTGAAACTCTAAGTGCCTCCTCTTGCGGTCTGCAAACTTCTTCATGCGGCTGATAGCTTTTGCAAGACTCTCCTTGGCCTCTTCAATGAGTTCCTCCTTCTCCCGAAGCAAACGGTGAGCAGCCGGGCATGTGTCCCCATCTCCTTGAAGTGCCACCTCCAGAGGTGACATGGGCTGAAACCCCATGCTAAGCTCTGCGGGACTCATGCCGGTGGAAGAGGATCTATGAACATTGTAAGAGAATTGAGCCACCTCCAGCAAGTCTACCCAATTTCGTTGGCTCGCTGTCACATAATGTCGCAGAAATTCTTCAAGTAGCCCATTGATCCTTTCCGTTTGCCCATCGGTTTGTGGATGGTATGCTGTGGAAAACAGCAATTCCGAACCCATTAGCTTAAAAAGATGAGTCCAGAACTTACCAGTGAACCGTGGATCTCTATCACAAACCACATCAGCTGGGACTCCAAAGTATTTCACTATCCCACTGAAAAACAGGTCTGCAGCCTTCTCTGCTGGGCAAGGAAATGGTGCTGCCATGAAGACAGCATACTTAGAGAACCGGTCCACAATCACATACACCAAACGCATCCCCTTCACCTCCGGCAAACCAGTGATAAAATCCATGGAAAGGGATGTCCATGGCTTCTCAGGGATGGGCAGCGGCTGTAACAATCCTGCCACCTTTCTGCGCTCCACTTTGTCCATTTGGCAAATGTGACAAGTCTTGACATAGTGCTCAATGTCTTCCTCCATCCTTGGCCAATAATAGCTTCTAGACAACAAAGCCATCATGCACTCGGCCCCCGGATGACCTGCCCATTGTGGGTCATGACTCTCCTTCAGAAGGGACTGCCGAAGACCAGCTCCATTTGGTACAAACAGCCTCCTTCCTCGCACATACAGCAATCCATCTTCAGCCCAAAATCTGCGCGTCACACCTCCCTGCACATCCTGCAGAATTCTTGCATACTCCTTATCATTAGCAGCAAAATCTTTGAGCTTAGCTAGGAAAGTGCTCTGGAAAGAAGTCAAGGCAGCAACATAGCCTTCAACAGCCTTCCTACTCAGCGCATCAGCCACCAAGTTCTGCTTGCCTGGTCGGTGCACCCAGTCAAAAGAAAACTCAGCCAAATATTCCTGCCATCTAGCTTGCTTTGGGGACAACTTCTTTTGAGTAGAGAAGTAGGTATTGGCCACATTATCAGTGACAACTCTGAAGTACGTACCCAGCAAGTAATGGCGCCATTTTTCCAAACAGTGAAGGACTGCAGTCATTTCTTTTTCATGGACTGAATACCGCTGTTCAGTGGCATTAAGTTTTCTGCTTTCAAATGCAACGGGATGTCCACTCTGTGACAATACTCCTCCAATGGCAGTATTAGAGGCATCAGTGTGCACTTCAAAAGGGTGATCAAAATCTGGCAGCTTGAGTACGGGTTCAGTTGCAATTGCAGTCTTCAAATCAGTGAATGCCTCACTGCATGCTGCAGTCCATTCCCATGACTTGTCTTTCTTCAAGAGATCAGTGAGGGGACTTGCCATCCTTGAGTACCCTCTTATGAATCTCCTGTAGTAATTTGCTAGGCCTAGAAAGGCCCGCAACTCACCAACTTTGGTAGGGATCGGCCAATCTTGAATTGCCTTCACCTTGTCCTTCTCCATATGGATTCGGCCATGGCTTATGAGATGACCCAAAAAGGATATCTCTTCTTGGCAAAATTGACACTTCTCTTTTTTGATATACAACTTGTTGGTTCTTAAGGATGAGAATACAAGTCTTAGATGTTCTAGATGATCTTCAAGACTATTGCTAAAGATGACAATATCATCTAAGTATACAACAACAAACTTGTCTAGGAAAGGATAAAGAACATCATTCATAAGGTTGCAAAATGTAGCCGGGGCATTAGTAAGCCCGAAGGGCATGACCAAGAACTCAAATGAGCCATACCTCGTAATGCATGTAGTCTTGGCCTCATCCCCTTCAGCAATCCTTACTTGCCAATAACCCGATCTCAAATCAAGCTTTGTAAAGTATGATGCCCCTGCCAATCTGTCAAAGAGATCTGAAGCATTAGGTATAGGATATCGGTTCTTGACCGTTACCTTGTTAAGAGCCCTGTAATCAATGCACATTCGAAGGGATCCATCCTTCTTCCTTTGGAATAACACCGGCGCTCCAAAGGGTGCCTTGGAAGGTCGGATCAGCCCAGCCTCCAAGAGCTCATCCAGTTGCTTGCGCAACTCAGCCAGCTCCAAGGGTGCCATGCGATACGGTGCTTTTGCTGGTGGTACTGAGCCTGGCAGCAGCTCAATTTGATGGTCCACCGGTCTTCTAGGTGGGAGCTCTCTTGGCAAATCACTTGGCATAATGTCCAAGAAATCAGCCAACAGTTTCTGCACCGGTTGAGGGATTTCTTGCTGCACATCGGGCTGAATTTCCCTGACAGCAGCAAGGAAAGTGTTTTCCCCACACTTCAGCCCCTTGCTGGCCTGCTTGGCCGTCATCATCACCCCCTTGCCCTTAGGCTTAGGAGCACTTGCTTCAGTCTTTACAAAACATGGGGATCTTTCATCTCCGATCAAGATCCCACCCAAGAAAGGCATAAGGCTCACCTTGGCAGCCACAAAGAACTCCATACCCAGTATCAAATCAAAATCATCAAGAAGTACTATCATGAGAGTACATTTACCTCTCCAAGAACCAAACTCAAGGGTAACATCAGCAACTCCATTCACTGGTGTGGCCCCGGAGTTGACAGCCTCGATCTTGCTTGGGCAATTGGACACCTTCAAACGCATGCGCTCAGCTTGACGTTGTGACATAAAATTATTAGTTGCACCCGTGTCCAACATTGCCCGCACTCCTTCCTTGTTGATTCGTACCATGGTATACATCAGCCCCGTGTAGAGAGGAGGGATCTTTGGCTCTGCAGCCATTGCACTTACCATTTGCAAAGGATTGACACGAGTTGTGCCCCCTTCCTCCCCATCATGTGGGGCAGTTTCCTGCACCGGCAGCACATTAAGGGTCTTCTTCTTTGGGCAATTTCGGGCTAAATGGGGTTCACCACATATGAAACACCCCCAAGAACTCTTGCCCTTCTCTTGCTGTTGCTTCTTGGACTGCAGAACAGCAGGTTTCTTTTTCTTAGGATCGCCATTGGTCTTTCTTCTCTTCGGCCATCCTCCCTTGGCCGGCTTGGCATCCGAAGGCTTGGACTTAGCCTTCTGTCCAGCACCCTGATTGCTGGTGCGGTAGTCCACCAAGGCTTCTGCAGCAGCCATTGCCGAGGGGATATCCCGAACCCCTTGGCGTCGAAGCTCCGTCTGCGCCCATGGCTGCAAGCCCGACAGAAAATTGAAGAGCTTGTCTTCCTCGGACATATTCATGATGTCAAGCATGAGGGAAGAAAACTCCTTGACATACTCACGAACAGCTCCCGTTTGGCGAAGCTTCTTGAGACTTTCCCTTGCAACCCAAGAAGTGTTGCAGGGAAGAAACTGATCACGAAGGTCTTTCTTCAGGGCCTCCCATGACTCCACATGAGGGCGTCCAGCACTCATGTCATCTGCCACCCGAGTCCTCCACCATAGTTTTGCATCACCATGCAAGAACATGGTGGCCATACTCACCTGATCACAATCAGGCACCTTTGCAGCCTTGAAATAGTTCTCGAGATCCCATAGGAAATTCTCCAATTCCTTAGCATTTCTTGCACCACCGAAGGGTTTGGGTTCTGGCACCTTAACCCTTCCTCCATGATCGGCATGGGAAGAAGACGCTGCTGGAGCATTGAGCATGTAACGCTTCAGCAAACCTACCTCTTCCTCCAAGGCATGTATCCGGTTTGACATGCTCTCCACCAAACCAGCTTGCTCCGCCCTTTGGTGTTCAGACCGGACCTCCATATCTTGGACCAGATCTTGATGAGAAGCCTCCAATGTAGTCAGCCTCTCTTGGTGCTCGGTGGAGATGGAAAGTAAATCAGGGAACTCATCTTCACCTGGGTTACCCACTATCTCTTCCAGCCGGGTAACTCTGTCCGCCAATGTCATGGTGCTGGAGGCACACCAAGATCACCTCAAGAACTCCCCAAGAACAGCAAGAACGCTGCTCTGATACCTCCTGTCACACCGTTGGGAGAGCGGAATGGAAACACCGAATTTTTCTCGAGTTTTCCTCCTCCCGGCGTGCGGCACTTGACTATTTTCCTGCAAAACAGCAAGTCAGCCTACCTTCTTCTTTTCTCGGGCCAGGATCACGCCCAAGACTCCTTGGCTTGGCGCTGCAATGCCTCACCAAATTCCTTCCAGCAACGCTCGCACATACACACAAGAACTTGGGGAAAGAAGCTTCATTGATCTCATCAATGGAAATCCCTCACAAGCCGAGGGACATAGCCTTGCAATCAGCCTACTCCAAAACCCCCAATGCCACCCACACACAGTGGCTCGGCCAAAGCCCCCTTGGCCGAATGGATCACTCACATACAATGACCCAAATCCTCACAGCATGCACTCAGCCTTTTTCCCCCCATGGAATTCCCTTTGAGCCCCCACTCAAGAGCTCCTCTCACGGTGGGAATTAGCCTTCAGACTTCAGCTCCTCTGATAGCCAAGAATGCGCATCTAATGAGCTTTTTTGTTTTGACTTCCCTGCAGCCTTTTTATAGTCTGCCCAGGTGGCAGCTCACAGTCCAAATGGCAGCTCCCTATTGGCCGCTGTCCAACTGCCTTTGGCCATGCTGGCAGCAACTGCCCAACTGCCCAGCCAATCATGTGCTTGGCTGGCCAACTGTGCAACCACCTGATCAACCACCTTGCCACCTGGCCAACTGCCTCCAGGTGACGTGGCGGCCCTGCTGGAGTCCTGTTGGCGCCCATCTGGCTAACAGCACATGTGCTGCTGTCGGCTGACTTGGCCAGCCACCGCCTGGCCTGTGGTCCGCGCGCGCGCCTACCCGCGCGCCGTGCCATCTGCGCGCGCCCGCTCGCGCGCCGTGCCATCGCCCGCGCACCGTTGCGCGGCACTGCCGAGCGCCTGGCTGTGCGCCCAAGCTGCGCACAGCCCCTCTGAATGCGCATCTCCTGTGCGCAAGGCCCCGCGTGTTAGATGTATGCCCTAGAAGCCAATCTGGCTGACACATTGTTAATTCTAGGGACATAATTTTGTACCTGACTATTTATTATTGAATAAATAAAAGGCATTTTCTCATTCATATTGTTTATGTGTCTATGAATCGTCCAAGAAATTAATAAGATGATGATACATATTCTCAAGAGTTGAGAATTTGAGCCATGTATCATTGGTGATTAATTTCTAAATGCTTCTGATCAATGGATCATCACGAGGACGGTGATCGATCCGATCAGTGCACAGATCACTTTCCTTCTGGATAGACGAGACTTGAGTCCACAGTGTAGGGACACTGAAGTGATAGTGCAGGTGCTTGTTAGAGAACAAGGGTACTGAGCGTGACCAAGACAAGAAGTCACTTGGATGTCTATCCACTCGTCAGTGACTTGCTTGATGTTGCAGTAGTGTGACTGGTTCTTTGACCTGCGGTGCTTCGGCTACTCACAGTAAGGTTATTGTAGTTTGACTGCACACATACATGGTCTCTAGCCATATGGGTCCATGCAGTGTAGATTGGCTGCAGTAGGTTCACTGTAGGAGTAGGGTATGCACCTATAAGGAATCTATCGACCTTGATAGAAGAGGAGTGATCCTATGTGATTTGTTAGACTGAGTTCTAAGACCTTGGCCAGGGCAGTAATATAAAGTGGAAAAAGAGTTTTTCACTATCGAACTCGAGTCGAATAAATCTTGACATATGACAGACGATGGGGTTTGACGAGTTGTCCATGACCTCCGTCCTGTAGGGATCCACGATAGTAGGACTGTATCACATGTTAACTGCACCTAGAGGTTCATCATTCCATTCTGCTGGGTAGCCACTACATGCTGCTAGGTGTCACTGGTGGATGGTGGGACTCATAGGGATTATCTTGATGATCGATAAACCCTAATGAGTTGAGTTGGAATCGTTCCAACCCATTGAAAGGAGTTTTCAATGATATAGTGATAGAGATCACAATATATCTCACTACCAGTCAGAATAGAACCTATGGGGTCACACACACTAGAAGTATTGACCGATCCGATGGTTGAAATCGTGATTAGGAATCACAAGAAATCAATTTGATTGATAAGAAGTTGAAGAAGGAACAAAGGGAATTAATTAATTGGACTTAAACACAAATCCTACTTCGGGTAGGATTCCTAGAGTCCTAATTGGATTAGGACTGGGAATCCTAGTTGAAGTAGGACTCGAATTCCTATTTAGAATAGGACTCCTACAATCCTAATGAGATTAGGAATTTTGAATTAAAATTGGATTCCTACTTGGAGTAGGATTCCTAGAAATCCTAATTGGATTAGGACTTCGGATTCAAATAGAGTCCTAATTGGATTAGGACTAAAATTAAACAAATCCTAATTGGATTAGGATTCCTTAAGTCTAAATTAATTATTAATCTAATGAATCAACATGACTCCTAATTGGATTAGGATTGAAGAGTTCAATTGAGTCATGGTTTATTCAAGTCCTAATTGGATTAGGACTAGCATAGATTGAACCCAATTTGGCCAATCCTAATTAGATTAGGATTAAACCATGAGAGAGGCTCCTAATCCTCTTTGGAAGAGGATTAGGTTAACCAAGTAAGAGGGGCATAAGCCCCTCCCATCTTGGATGGTGCGGATTGAAGAAGAGAGGAGCCGGCGCCCCCCTTCTTTCTTTGGAAAACCATCTAGGGTTCCTACTTTGGAGGAGCCCTTGATGGCTATAAAAAGCACCATGAGGCCGGCGCCCTAGGCATTGGAGCCCTCTTCCTCTTGTGCCGTGGCCACCCTCTTCCTCCCTCTTAGTTGCAGCCGCAAGCAAGGGAAGAAACCTCCAAGTGTTGGCGGCCTCCTCCTCTTCCTTTTCTTCATCCAGCGCAAGCAACAGAAGAAGGCTGTGCAGGGGCTCATCTTCTTCCTCTTCTTCATCCTTCTTCTTCCTCCTCTCAAGCACTTTCAAGAGTTGAAAGAAAGAGAAGAGACCAGCCATCAAAAGAAGTCTTTGCAAGGGAGCTAGCACCCCGGGAAGACAAGAAAGCTTTGATCGGTTCTCTACTTCGTGTGGATACCCGTAGAGGCCGGACGTTTGAACGGCTTCAAACGAACCCTCTTCCAAAACCACGAATTCAGATTTGCGGTGATCATCTACCCGCGCAAGGTGAAGATTTGATCTTCCTATTAGTTTTAAAAATTTTAATTCTTACCTAATTACGAAAGGTCTCGAAACAACGTTCATGCGATGAACGTCGAACTCGTGCATGCCGATTCCGCTGCCATCTGAAAAATTTTTGAAATATCAGCGGCATGGGCGGGTTCCCAACAGTGGTATCAGAGCCTAGGCTTCGTAGATTAAGGTAAGAATTAAATATTTAAAGGCATATTAGATCTGAAAATTAAATGATCATGCATGCTGAAAAATTCTGCATGCAGATTTTTCAGGGGTGCTGATTTTTTACATGCTGATTTTTATGTGATAAAAAGATGATTCTAATTGCATTGTTAATGGGATTACAAAGTTTAGAATCATGATTAGCATGATCAGCGACCTATGTCATGATATAATCAGTTAGTTTTCAGATCTGAAATTATAATTGTAGCATACGGTGATGATCATAGGATTCAAACCCTTTTTGGTATCAAATGTAATGACCTGCGATGTGATCTGCGATGTCATGTAATTTTTCAGATGCTTGCATGCATCTTATTTGATATTTTGAGAGGCCTGCGTGCCTCCTAAAAGAAGATGTAATTTATTTTTATTTTTATTTTACATCTGGTTGTATTTCTGTGATGTGATGTACATCAACGATCAAGTTGAAGCAAAGGCATGAGATGAAAGGTGATCTAAGCGGTTGATGGCGATGGGATCAAGAGTTGATCAAGGATCGAATCAAGGAAGCTTGGAACCAATTCAAGAGTTGAAGACCACTTGATCGATTGATGTGCATGTGCTTGTAATACGACCTAATTAGAATCCATGATCATCACCTAGTTAAAGTTTAGCTTTAATTATTGCCGCGATTATAACTGCCTGCAATGCGCCGTTTGCATGTGATGTGAATGAGAGTCGGGTAGATAGGTTTACATGTGATGTAGCAAACCCAATTGAGACCTAAATCAAAACCTCCTCAATCAAGTCGAGAGTGAACCGACATGAGCAAGTCATATTAGATTAATTGATCTAATTGGTGTCTAGGAAAGCATGAAAGGTGGTTACTTAATTAGGACCTTACTCTCTGAGTAAGGAAAGCCTCCCACCTGCTTACCTGGCCAATTGTTCGATTACCTCTTATGAAGGGCTCAAGTTGCAAACACTAAGACCTGATTAACCAATATTAAGTCAATAGGTCTTCCACTGTAGTAGAGCTGCTAAGGCCTTTCTGATGTTGACTTGTCTCGGCTGGACACAGTGGTCAAGTTGCATCGGGGGGCTGGACCTCTCTATAGACATGAGATGTTGTAGGGTAAAGGTGGGGTTGGGCACCAATAACTGTTAGGTGAGGACCCAATGACGACTTTATTCCTACGGTTATACGGTGGGTCTGACTTAACTAAGAAATGGGACCAATAACTGTTAGGTGAGGTCTTCATGGCTTGGAGACCAAGTTACACTGCAACATGCATGAGAAGCATTGTACAAGAGTTGTACACTCATCCATCTATGTGTCACCAATAACTGTTAGGTGAGGTGGCATGTAAATCGGTGGGACCGCAGTACCCACTAGAAACCCTAGTCGTGTGGGATTTCCGTTTTTCTACCAGGAGAGTGTGAGGAATTCGAGAAAATAGTGGGAGTCACATTTGTTCTAAAAGACCTTAGAACAGATTAGGATCAAGTACAAAAGTCTAACTATAATCTTTACTCTCTGCAGATACAATGTCGGCTTCAAACCCTTTGACCCGTATTCTTGAGACCAACCGACTGACCGGAACCAATTACAAGGACTGGCTTAGAAATCTCAAAATTGTTTTGGACTGTGAGAAAATAGGCTATATACTCGATTCTGATATCCCCACACTACCAGCACGTCCTACTGATGTTCAGCGTGAGATGCATAAAAAGTGGTTGGATGATGACATTAGAGTAAAATGCTATATGATGGCATCTATGTCTAATGAACTCCAATGCCAGCATGAAAATATAAAGACTGCTAGGGACATACTGGCACACCTGCAAGAGTTGTATGGTGAGCAGAGTCGCACGGCTCGTTTTGAAGTGTCCAAGAGGCTTTTCAAAGCGAAGATGCGCGAAGGGCAGTCTGTCCATGATCACGGTCTGACCATGATCAAGGACCTAGAGGAGCTTGAGAAGCTCGGTATGGACATGCACAAGGAATTGCAAGTGGATTTGATCCTACAGTCACTTCCTGATTCATTTGGTCAGTTTATAGTAAACTACCACATGAATAAGATTGAATGCACTAAGACTGAACTAATCAACATGTTGGTAACTGCTGAGGGAGCCTTGAAAGGTTCAAGGGGCAATGTCCTTGCTGCTGAGTTGACTTCTGGTTCCAAGAGAAAGTCTACTTGGAAGAAAAAGAAGCCTGCAAAGAAGCAGAAGAAAGACAAGAAGCCAAAGAAGGAAGTTCAAAAGAAAAAGGCTAACGACAAAGGAAAATGTTTCCACTGCAATGTCGAAGGCCACTGGAAGAGAAACTGTCCTTCATACCTCGAGAGCCTGAAGAACAAGAAAGACACACCTTCAGAAGGTATAGACTTGCTCATCATTGAAACTAATCTAACGGTTTCTTCTACTTCTAGTTGGGTTATAGATTCTGGTTCTAGTGCTCATTTGTGCACTACCATGCAGAGTCTAAAGGAAAGTAGAAGGCTGGCGGAAGGTGCGGTAACCCTTCGGGTTGGCAACGGGGCAAAAGTTGCTGCTGTGGCTGTGGGCACCTACCATCTGCGACTACCGTCTGGATTTAGTTTAATACTTAGAGACTGCTATTATGTACCTGTTGCTAGCAGAAATTTGATTTCTGTTTCATGTCTAGCACAGGAAGGTCATGTTTTTACATTTGACAAAGACTGCTGTTCTATTTATTTAAGAAATAAAATAGTCGCACGTGGTTTTATGATTGACAGTCTCTATCATTTACATATGGATGTATCTGTGAATGTTACCGAGCAAGATGTGAGTGCCAAAGGATCCAAAAGATCCAGAGATGAGATAAATCAAAGGTATTTGTGGCACCTCAGGCTTGGCCATATTGGAGAGGACAGAATGAACAAAATGGATAAAGATGGGCTCTTAGGCTCATTGACTTCCGAGTCATATCCAATTTGCGAGTCCTGTCTTCAAGGAAAGATGGCTAGACTGCCCTTTGTAGGACATGGGGAGAGGACCACTGAAATACTTATCCTAGTACATACAGATGTATGTGGCCCATTCGATGTGCTAGCCAGGGGACGTTATTCTTACTTCATTACCTTTACTGATGATTATTCACGGTATGGGTATGTGTATCTTATGAGACACAAGTCTGAATCCTTTGAAAAGTTCAAAGAGTTCAAGAATGAAGTAGAAAAACAAACTGGAAAACCTCTTAAGGCTCTTCGATCAGATCGGGGAGGAGAATACCTTAGTGGGGAATTCCGGGACTATCTCAAAGAAAACGGCATAGTCTCACAATGGACACCTCCGGGTACACCTCAACTCAACGGGGTGTCAGAGAGGAGAAATCGGACCCTATTGGATATGGTCAGGTCCATGATGAGCTTCACTGATTTACCTATGTTCCTTTGGGGAGATGCCTTACTCACAGCGATTTATTTGTTGAATAGAGTTCCCTCTAAATCCGTTCCTACCACACCGTATGAGATATGGCATGGTAAGAAACCAAGTCTTGGTCATCTCAAGATTTGGAGATGTCCGGCCCACGTCAAGCGACTACAGGCGGACAAGTTAGAGGCTAGGACCATAAGTGCTCGTTTTATAGGATATCCTAAAGAGTCATTAGGATACAATTTTTACGTCTCAGAGGATCACAATGTGTTTGTGAGCCATCATGCCATCTTCTTGGAAAATCAGTTTATCCTTGATAGAGGCAGTGGGAGGAAAATTGAGCTTGAAGAGAAAGTCTCTGAAAAGCAACGAGTCATGGATCCTATAGAACCCATTCATAAAAAGCCAGTACACGATGTCCCTCAACCACCTCGTAGATCTAGTAGGGTCTCCCATCCTTCCGATAGATACTTAGGTATACTAGAAGAGGATACCGAGGAAATGTTCCTAGTGGGAGATAGGGATCACATACAGGATCCCAAAACCTACAACGAGGCGATATCTGATATCGATTCCGAGAAATGGCTGGAAGCTATGAAGTCAGAGTTAGACTCCATGCATTCTGATGACCCAAAGATTGATTCATAGATTGATTTTGATGATCACAACACCTTGAAGTATAGATACTAATGTTTATGTTGCAAGGAGAAAGATATTTATTTTGCAAGGAACATAGCAAGTTGGAAGAACACAAGAAGGCCTCCAAAAGCACTCAAGAAAAGTTAGAAGAAAGCTACAATTCATTGGCCCAACTTTAAAGTTCAAAAGATTCAAATTGGAGGAGCAAATTCAAAGGAAAATTCAAAAGAATAGTCTTCGAGTCGACTCCTGAGGAATTCGAGTCGACTCCAATGGTTGCCGGGTCGACTCCAAAGAAAGCGAGAGTCGACTCTCAGTGGTACACAAGGGAAAACTCAGAGAAGCAGTTTTTGGACACTGAGATTCGAGTCGACTCCCACAAAGTTCGAGTCGACTCCAAAGACAGCGCAACCCCAAGACAGAAGACGGTATTTTCGTCTCTGAGAGGCGAGTCGACTCCAAGACAAGTCGAGTCGACTCCAAGGCAGCGCGGCTCCAAAATACAGAGGATCAGTTTTCCGACTCTGAGATTCGAGTCGACTCCCAGACAGCTCGAGTCGACTCCAAGGCAGCGCTACACTAAGATGGCAGAAGACCAACTTTCGGAAACTGAGAGCCGAGTCGACTCCAAGGAAGTTCGAGTCGACTCCAAGACTGGATGAGCCAAAAGACAGAGAATCGGGAGTTCGGGCTCTGAGATTCGAGTCGACTCCCAGGACAGTCGAGTCGACTCGAGTGGACAAAATTCAAATTAGGATCCACGGACTACAGAGGATGAGCCGACTCCAAAATTGCCAGGTCAGCGCCAGAAGTTGGCGAGTCGACTCCGGGTTAAGTCGAGTCGACTCCCAGTCAAGACGGCAACTTTAATTCAAACTTGGAACAGTTGCCGAGTCGACTCCGGAAAAGCTCGAGTCGACTCCTGCTACAGCCGAGCCGACTCCTGATCGCGCGAGTCGACTCCAAACCCAACGGTCATATTGTCAGGAGCTGCAGACTGGTTCCAACGGCTCTATTTTTGTCTCTAACGGCTATATTCTTGTTTCCACTCCATCTAAAGCTATAAAAACAAGAAGAGAGCTAGGGGAGAATGCATGGAAGTAGGAGAAAACATTTAGGGAAGAGATTCCAAGGGAAATCTCCCATAAGCACAATAAGGGCCATTCAAAGTGAAATAGAGAGAAGAAGAGCTTCCAAGTGTATTCCAAAGCTTCCTCACCATCCGTGTGCTGCCGCGGTGATCCTCTACTTCATGCCAAATCAGAAGAGGGTCAAGTAAAGAAGAAGTCGAGCTCCTCCATCTTCAAAACTCGTTTGAGGGCTTCTCTTTACTTTATTTGTTTACATTGTTATATTTGCTTGTTTAAGAAGCTTTGATTTGTTTTTTATTCTTTGTTTTAATATCTTGTAACTTGATTCAATCAAGGGATTGAATCAAGGGGTTAAAGGTTTGTTGGTAAGCCAAAGGGAAAACCAACGGGGTTTAAGGTTTGTTGGTGAGCCAAGGGGAAAACCAACGGGGTTTAGGTTTGTTGGTGAGCCGAGGATAAAACCAACGTGTAAGGGTTTGATTGTGATCCCGGAAAAACAATCGGGGAGGTTCTAGTCGGTGAGCCTGGGAAAACCGACCGAGTTCGTTGTGCGCTCGTAAAACAACAAGTTAGGTTGTGAGCTTGTAAAACAACCGGCTGTAATCTGTAGGATTATAGTGGAATTCCCAAGAGATCTTGGGGAGTGGATGTAGGTGCTGGGATGCACCGAACCACTATATTTTTGTTGTGTTTGTGATGCTCTTTGTTGACTGACCTCCTCACTCACTTACTTAGATATTAAGCTTGCTTAACTCTTCTTCGTACATCCTTTAGTTGCAAGCATAATCAATTTACTCAATCATTAAATTGAATAGCCTACTAGGGCAAAATTAGACTAATCTTTTATTGAACCCACTGCTTAATAGTTGATTAGATTAGAATCATACTCTTGCTAAGGTTAAGCTTCACTAAGCATCCATACAACTTAGCATAATTAATCTAAAAGATTAGAAGTAGTTTAAAAGTTTTAAAAGACCCAATTCACCCCCCCCTCTTGGGTTGTTACCTTGGGCAACAAGTGGTATCAGAGCAGGTGCTCAAATATTATTTGTAGTCTTAACCGACTAGAGCCAAAGATCATGACAACTCAAATAGATAGTTTTCTAGGAGAAGGACAAGCAATTGACACACCTCCACTATTTAATGGCATAAACTATGCACATTGGAAAATACGCATGCGCATCTTTATTCAATCACAAAACTATTACTATTGAAAAATCATAATAAATGACCCTCACACACTCTCTCAAACTTTTAATGAAAAGGACTTAGCACAATTAAATGCTAATGCTATGAACATATTATATTGTGCGATTCAAGAAACAATGTTTAATGAAATTTCTGCATGCTTATCTGCAAAGGAGATCTGGGATACTTTAGAAAATATTTATGAGAAATCTCAGAGTAGCTCACATGTACTTCAATTGCATACTAACAATGAGACTGCAGAAAAAGGTGTTGAAACTTCCATCTCAGTCGAGTCGACCCCAAGTATTTTAGAGTCGACTCTCAAGTTAACCGAGTCGACTCCTATAAGGTCCGAGTCGACTCGAAGGCAAATCAGCTTCCTAAAGACAAAGAAGAAAAGGAAGCAAGAAGAAAGGAAGAAAGAGATAAAAAGGAAGAAAGCCTTGACCAAGAAAGAGTCAAGCAAGAAAATAAAAGTTAGGAGCAACAATGAAGATATTAGCTCCAAGGAACTACAAGAGGTAACTAACCTGTGCTTTATGGCACAAGAAGACAAGGTAAAAACTGAACCTACTTTTACATCAAATGATTTTCTAGAAGAATTTTCTTATGATGAATTATTAAATGCTTTTCATGATTTGTATGATGAATGTAGAAAATTAGCTGTGAAGAATAAACATCTTAAGAAACTAAATCTAAAAATTTCAAAAGAGAGGAATTCTAATGATGAAATACAAGATAAACTAAATTCTGAAAATGAAACCTTACAGTCAAACTCAGAACAATTGATCCAGAAAAATCAGAACCTAATTAAAGAAAATCAAAACTTAAGCAAAGAAATTAACCAATTAAGATCTGTTATTAACAAATTCACTGTAAGTTCAGAAAGATTAAAAATAATGTTTGAAAGCCAACATGCTGATTTTGATAAATCAAAACTTGACTTGACTTTTTACTTAACAATAAATCTTTAGATAAAAGGGTTATCAATTCACCAAGCAAACCCTTAAATAAGATAACCTATTTCAAATATGAAAAGAATGGGCATAACAACTTTTCCCATCATTCTAACACAATTAAATCAAATGGTAAAGTTATTAGAATTAAACAAATTTGGGTTCCAAAAGGAACCTTATGTCCTAACTCTCAAGGACCCAAGCAAGCTTGGGTACCCAAAATGAAAATATGAGGATGTAGACATAGGTGTGCCAAGATACCCATGGACCAAATAGATTTATACAAATGGGTGTTCTAGACACATTGAAACTCAAAAAAAATATAGTCTTTTAGTAAACGTAATAATAATAAGAATAAGGAAATTAGTAATTCTTGCATCTCATCATTATTCTTGTTCTAGTATTTGATTAAAGTATGAATTGCATGTGTTTTGTGATATAGAAAATATTTTTGGAAATATAACCAAATCACTTCACATTATAAGATACTTTACTCACCATTGGATAAAGTTGCTAAATGATTAATCATTATTAAAGATAACTCTATGAATTCTCTATATGCTTGATTAAGAATTATTATCCACGGCATTATCCTTATTGACAATAAACACGAGAATGTGTACTTGGTGTACCTTTTGAATACATGTGCTTAAATACTAAGATCAAAGAATTCTTTTTGGCATGAAAACTTACCTTATGCTAGTATGGACCTAATTTCAAAAGACTTTGTCATAGGCTTACTTAGATTATATTCTGATAGGTCAAAGTTTGCTATGCATGATAACTAAGGAAACAAACAAAAATCATTTCTAAATCTAAAGATGTTGTTTCCATCTCTAAGTTTTTCAAAAGCTTACATTGGATTTATTCTTGGAAAATAAAACTGAAGTAATTTTCTGTATTTACTAAATCTTGTAAAAGTGTTTCAAATAATAAAGGTTTCCAAACTGTGAAGATAAAGAGTATCATGGCACAGTGTTGAAAACCAAAATCCTGATAAAAGTTATACAGAAAATAATATTAAATCCAATGATTTCAGCACCAAGGACACCATAAGTAAAATAGAATTAATAGAATTCTTGAAGAAATGAAAAAGACAATTATGTATGATAGTCATCTACTCAAACAATTAAAAGACTATCATCACTGCTTGTCATACATATGACTTCTATTAAATCTATTTTGATGAAAATTTTGATCTTCTGAAAAATGGAAAATGAACCATTGCATATCCTTTTCAGTCGTACATGTTATGCTTGATATGCTCTTATGAAAATAATGCCAAATCTGATAAAGATATTTCTATCCTTGGATATCATTCACCAAGCAATGCATATAGAGCATTCATGAAAAGATTCTAGTTGTAGAAGTATCAATTCATTTTGATTCTTTATGAGACTAGTGATTTATTATCAAGATACTAAAATTATATGGTTAATCTTTTACATATAACAATCTGAAAACTTGTTAATAATTAGAACCAAATTGGATTTTTCAGATATGCTCTTAATAAAAAAATTTTTGACTATGAAAAGACTAAATTAAGAAAAGATAAAATAGATCTTGATAAGATTCTTGCATAATTAGAAGTAAAAATCACCTTTATCATTTATTTGCTTTACGAGCGTTATTTCTATCAAATGAATGTGTAGAACACACTCTTGTGTGGTTATTTCATTAAAAAGGAGATCTATGTAAAATAACCACCATACTTAAAATACACATTACATATATGATAAAGCAATATGAGATTTGATACAAGCATCAAAACTTAATATATAAAAGCTTAAGTAAACTTTTTGATAGAAAGCAATAGTGATAAATCTATGGATCAAAAAGAAGAATTTGTAATATTTTATTTGCTCAAAGAATGCATTGATGACATCAGTTTTGGTTCTACTAATGAAGAGTTATATGAAGATTTTACTTAGCTCATGTAAGGTGAGTTTGAAATATGTGTGATGAATGAATTAACATCTTCTCTCAAACTCCAAATTAAGACAAACAAGAAAGGGGATCTTCATTGACCAATGTTAGTCCACAAGAACACTCTTATAGAAGATTGGCATGAAGAAGGTACATCTAAGACCCATCTTGTAGAATTTGAATAGGATGAGCAAAGTAGATCTATTGTTTAAAGTTGTATTGAAGATTGATAGAATAATTATTTTCATCATACAGCTAATAGACCAGAATGTATGCTCATTATGTGCACTTGGGCAAGACTTCAATCTAACTTTAATGAATCTTATTTTATTGATAACAAATAAATCATAATCTGAATTTTTGATAGAAACAACTGTTTAAGATAAAATTGATTAAAACTTAGCTAAAATATCTTATTGATAATTATCTTAAACAAATAGAATCTAAACTAAATTATTTTTGAAAATAAGAAATTGAATTGACCTTGATAAATCTTCTATTGCCTCACATGCTTGTCCTTGAACTATCTTGGTTAATGAAACTATCTCTTTAGTTCAAGTGAAATGTGCTTGCTTATATTTAGGCAATCTCTTGAGTAAAGTGATTCAACATCTGATTATTGTCATATCTTATGATTGAGTCATCTAGTTTAAATAAAAATATGTTGGTTGAATGTTTTGTATCTTGAAGAAACTAATGACCTTCTTTCAAGAAAGAAAAGGAGTTTGTTAATAATGCAGGATCCTGAGCAAGAAAATGAGAGATCCTCAACTTGAAGGATATCTCCATGTAAGATTACAATAAACATTCACATGCAAACAAGAGAGAGGACCTTCTTCAGGCCAAAAGTTCATACATAAGAAATCTAGTAGGTATTTGACTGAAGAATGCAGAATGAAAATGGTAATTCTAGATACTTTCTCTCATAAATTAATTGAGCAAGTCAAATAACCTTAAGTCTTATTACGAACATGATTAAAGTCTTTAATTATTAATTTTTGATATCATGTCTATAATTGATTGAATTGTACTTTTAGAGAGTGTTTCATGGTTTGCCAAAACTAGAATATATCTTTGCATATGTCATAACCATGAAATACACAAGTATATGCTTAAAATTTTGATGTAAAATAACTTATGAGAAGTTATGAATCCAATGAGCATAATGAAAATGTTGTTTTGCATGATACACATATAAATGATACACAAGATAAATTCTTTATTCTGCTCTTTCGTGTAAATTACTTGAGAATAACAAAAGAGAGAGAGATAAGAAAAGAAAATGGATATTATTCAGAGAAGTAAAATCCAAGTAGAGGCAAATACTCCAATCTTAAGGAAAAGCAAAACAGCATAATATATTCGGCACATTTGGAAGGGATAAAATTCGTAATTAATTACACTTAAACAGGAATAGTTTGAAGTGAACTTTATAAATTTTCTATATTGCTCATCATAGGGATGGTGCCAATGGGGAGGCTAGTGGTAGTACCCGGCACTATTTGACCCAACTATTCGGTGTAGGGCATATTAGGGACGGCACAAGAGGGAGGCTAGTGGTAGTACCTCGTGCCCCTTCCCAACTCCACCGGATAGGGAGCAAATAGAGTATAGAGGATAAGAAAGTTATAAATGAAAACAAAGTAAATGAAAGTAGAATTAAGTCAATTTTTTTTTAATCACTTGAAAACACACTTTAAGGATAAATCATTGCAAGATTATATTTAAATAGGGGGAGTTTATTTGAAAAATATTGATTTGGATCCTTGACATGCTTGTTCTTAATATTTTAATGCATGATTTAACACATGATTTATTTTGCATATGTATGATGTCTTGATTCTCAATGTTTTGTAATGCTTCATCCTTGGACAATTTGATTGAATGCATGAATTGCTAAATAACATCTTTTGTTTAGTTTTATTGAAAAAAAATTTCAGATTTGTCATTCACAATCATTGTTAAAATCTGAAAGCTAAATAAAATTGTAGAAAGGAGAAGAGAAGAATATCTCTATTTAGGGAAAATAAATTGATTTTGATCTATCTTTCTACTCGCCTAACTTTGATACATAATGTCCTAATACTTGTTAAAATATCCTTTATTTTGTATCGAAACTCAAAATTAAACACAAAGATTCTGAAAGTGCTTTAATGGTATTGAAATATGTATTTTTCAATCATAATAATTTAAGATGAGCCACAATGTGAAAGATACATATCTCAAATTATGACTTAAAAGGCCTCTATTGAAAATCTTTATGAAATTCAGAATTTGATTTTGTATAAAAGCTTAAACTCCATATGATTACTAAATAAATATGTTAATGTAAGAAAAACAGAATATTATATTTGATTGCTCCGATAACGCATCCGAACATCTATCTTCTTATCATTAAAATGTACCAATATTGGTCTAAATGATGTGTCTTTCAATGATCTTGATTGCAAGTAAATATTTTAAAATATAGACTTTATTTTAATATTTAAAAATTTATTGAGTTCATGTATACATTGCTGAAAATTATGATTAAGAAATTGAGTTCTATAAATTACATATACTTCCATCCAGATGCCATCTATATGTTTTTCTCTCCTATATCATTAAAGACTTCATCAATAGAGTGAATGATCTAAAAGAAGAAAATGTAAATGCTTTGAAAGGAAAACTAAGCTTCAAAGAATTACTTTTTGATTAATATTTTCACTACATTTTCTCTAAGATTAGGAGAAAGCAATAACTTGTCTTAAAAGATTAAAACTAAGAGTGATTACTATAAATTGTGAATATTTCTAGATCAGCTACTACATTCTTGATATCATAAAGTTTCAGCTCTATTCACGTTTATCATTAAAATCTGAAATTCGACAAAAGAAAAGAAAGATTAAAGAAGAATGCATCTTTTAAGGGGAGCTTTAGATATTCAGTATCTTATCCTAAAGTCACTTCAATTTGATGCATACCTTGCACTTTATGGATTGATTTTGATGAACCTCCTTATATTGCAAGACATGCTTTAATTACCTTGAGATGAGTTCTATAAAGGTTGTCTTATCTCAAACCTTGAGTCTTGTGAAAATAAGCTGAAACTTATAGAAAATATATTTTTGAGATTGACGATTTTATTGAACATTATCTTCAAATTTTAAAACTCTTAGATGGAATGATCAATTGAGGGGGAGAAAGAAAATTTCAGAAGGAGAGGTCTGATGGAACTTAATTGCATAATTTATAAAGGAGAGAGAAATAATACTAATGAAAAGTGATCCTAATACTCTCCAATATGTATCATCTGAAATTTAAATCTGAAAACCTTTATGATACACCTTGAGGCGTGTTATTTGGTTAGTATATCTTATGCATAAATGATGAACCAAATTGCAAGTTGATCTTAAGAGCCTTTAACTTAATGACAAAGGGGAGAATAACGTGTTGAATGGTCTTGAGTATCTCTTAGAAAATTTATTTTGAAATTCACTAATAAGTCCTAATTAGCTTGCTCTTTAGAACGTCAATTCTGTGCCAATTCATATTTTTATATATGTATCAATTGTGCTTATTTTCTAAAGGAATAAAAGAAAGTCTTTAAAAGAGCTCTAAGATGTATCACAAATTGCATGATTTCATAATTTGGTATTGTGCTCAAATGCACTTATTATTATAAGAACCTTTGAAGTTATAAAGAATTAATGACCCAAATGATGATATGTCTTTCACATATATAAGTTTTGATCTTTTACTCTGAAAATTAATCAAAATTGCTCTCATGTTTGATAAAATACTTAATTAGATTGGGCAAAAGGTCTTAATTGAACAAGCTTTCATACTTATTATTGAAGAGAGGTTAGATTTCCACTCGTGTTTCATTGAATATCATTTGTGGTACTTCTTGAATTAACCTAAGAGAGATTCCACCCACACTTGATTAGAAACTATCTGTGGTATCAAATTAGAAAACTTCTTGAAATCACATTCAATGTGTTCTGCACTGAAATTATCTTAATTGGCTCTGATCTGTGCTCACTAATCTGATTCCAATATTATTGCCTTGAGTTAAATGATTCATATCTGGCAATAATGTAACATTCAACCAGAGTACAGTAAGGGAAAGAAATATTTGAGTGTTCTGATCTTTGTGCTTAATGTTTCACTATCTTTTGATGCTGTCAAAAAGGGGAAGAATATCTAAGTATATGCTTATAATGCTTTGTGATAATCAGCTTGAACTGAAATATATTGATTGTGTTAAGCTGATTAAATCTAAAGCATTATCATGAAGTATGTTTTGTTTTAAATATACATGTTGTCTACTTCATGCAACTTTGCTATGTATTACTTCTAGAAAACAATATCTTTTATATTGCATATACTCCAAGTTTTGTCATCATCAAAAAGGGGGAGATTGATGACCCAAAGATTGATTCATAGATTGATTTTGATGATCACAACACCTTGAAGTATAGATACTAATGTTTATGTTGCAAGGAGAAAGATATTTATTTTGCAAGGACATAGCAAGTTGGAAGAACACAAGAAGGCCTCCAAAAGCACTCAAGAAAAGTTAGAAGAAAGCTACAATTCATTGGCCCAACTTTAAAGTTCAAAAGATTCAAATTGGAGGAGCAAATTCAAAGGAAAATTCAAAAGAATAGTCTTCGAGTCGACTCCTGAGGAATTCGAGTCGACTCCAATGGTTGCCGGGTCGACTCCAAAGAAAGCGAGAGTCGACTCTCATGGTACACAAGGGAAAACTCAGAGAAGCAGTTTTTGGACACTGAGATTCGAGTCGACTCCCACAAAGTCCGAGTCGACTCCAAAGACAACGCAACCCCAAGACAGAAGACGGTATTTCGTCTCTGAGAGGCGAGTCGACTCCAAGACAAGTCGAGTCGACTCCAAGGCAGCGCGGCTCCAAAATACAGAGGATCAGTTTTTCGACTCTGAGATTCGAGTCGACTCCCAGACAGCTCGAGTCGACTCCAAGGCAGCGCTACACTAAGATGGCAGAAGACCAACTTTCGGAAACTGAGAGCCGAGTCGACTCCAAGGAAGTTCGAGTCGACTCCAAGACTAGATGAGCCAAAAGACAGAGAATCGGGAGTTCGGGCTCTGAGATTCGAGTCGACTCCCAGGACAGTCGAGTCGACTCGAGTGGACAAAATTCAAATTAGGATCCACGGACTACAGAGGATGAGCCGATCCAAAATTGCCAGGTCAGCCCAGAAGTTGGCGAGTCGACTCCGGGTTAAGTCGAGTCGACTCCCAGTCAAGACGGCAACTTTAATTCAAACTTGGAACAGTTGCCGAGTCGACTCCGGAAAAGCTCGAGTCGACTCTTGCTACAGCCGAGCCGACTCCTGATCGCGCGAGTCGACTCCAAACCCAACGGTCATATTGTCAGGAGCTGCAGACTGGTTCCAACGGCTCTATTTTTGTCTCTAACGGCTATATTCTTGTTTCCACTCCATCTAAAGCTATAAAAACAAGAAGAGAGCTAGGGGAGAATGCATGGAAGTAGGAGAAAACATTTAGGGAAGAGATTCCAAGGGAAATCTCCCATAAGCACAATAAGGCCATTCAAAGTGAAATAGAGAGAAGAAGAGCTTCCCAAGTGTATTCCAAAGCTTCCTCACCATCCGTGTGCTGCCGCGGTGATCCTCTACTTCATGCCAATCAGAAGAGGGTCAAGTAAGAAGAAGTCGAGCTCCTCCATCTTCAAAACTCGTTTGAGGCTTCTCTTACTTATTTGTTTACATTGTTATATTTGCTTGTTTAAGAAGCTTTGATTTGTTTTTTATTCTTTGTTTTAATATCTTGTAACTTGATTCAATCAAGGGATTGAATCAAGGGTTAAAGGTTTGTTGGTAAGCCAAAGGGAAAACCAACGGGGTTTAAGGTTTGTTGGTGAGCCAAGGGGAAAACCAACGGGGTTTAGGTTTTGGTGAGCCGAGGATAAAACCAACGTGTAAGGGTTTGATTGTGATCCGGGAAAACAATCGGAGAGTTCTAGTCGGTGAGCCTGGGAAACCGACCGAGTTCGTTGTGCGCTCGTTAAAACAACAAGTTGGGTTGTGAGCTTGTAAAACAACCGGCTGTAATCTGTAGGATTATAGTGGAATTCCCAAGAGGTCTTGGGGAGTGGATGTAGTGCTGGGATGCACCGAACCACTATATTTTTGTTGTGTTTGTGATGCTCTTTGTTGACTGACCTCCTCACTCACTTACTTAGATATTAAGCTTGCTTAACTCTTCTTCGTGCATCCTTTAGTTGCAAGCATAATCATTTACTCAATCATTAAATGAATAGCATACTAGGGCAAAATTAGACTAATCTTTTATTGAACCCACTGCTTAATAGTTGATTAGATTAGAATCATACTCTTGCTAAGGTTAAGCTTCACTAAGCATCCATACAACTTAGCATAATTAATCTAAAAGATTAGAAGTAGTTTAAAAGTTTTAAAAGACCCAATTCACCCCCCCCCCCTCTGGGTTGTCACCTTGGGCAACACATTCCAACCAAGTCTGGACCGTAGTAGATCCACCAGAAGGTATTGTACCTATTGGATGCAAATGGATCTACAAAAGGAAGATAGGTTCGGATGGAGAGGTAGAGACCTATAAGGCAAGGCTTGTGGCGAAAGGGTATAGTCAGCGCGAAGGCATTGACTATCAGGAGACCTTTTCACCTGTAGCCATGCTAAAATCCATCCGAACATTGCTTGCCATTGCAGCATTTCATGATTATGAAATCTGGCAGATGGATGTGAAAACTGCTTTTCTGAATGGATATCTTGATGAAGATATCTATATGGAAAGCCTTTGGGTTTCACTTCCAGTGATGGAGATCACAAGGTCTGCAAGCTGCAAAGGTCCATCTATGGACTAAAGCAAGCATCTCGGAGTTGGAACACTCGTTTCGATGACGCAATCAAAACGTTTGATTTCATCAAAACGAAGAGGAACCATGCGTTTACAAAAAGGTTAGTGGGAGTGCTGTCGTTTTTCTCGTACTGTACGTAGATGACATTCTCCTGATTGGGAATGATATTCCCATGCTAACCTCGGTCAAGGTCTGGTTGTCAAAAGAATTCTCCATGAAAGACCTTGGGAAGCATCCTATATTTTGGGAATAAAGTCTATAGAGATAGATCTAAAAGATGCTTGGCCTGTCACAAAGATGTACATAGAGGAGGTGCTGAAGAGGTTCAGCATGGAAAACTCCAAGAGGGTCTCTTACCCCTAAGGCACGGAATTCATCTCTCCAAGAAGATGTGCCCCAACACATCTGAAGAGATTCAACGCATGAGCAAGATTCCTTATGCATCGGCAATAGGAAGCCTCATGTATGCCATGCTATGTACACGACCTGATATAGCTCTTGCTGTGAGTGTCACAAGCAGATATCAGTCGAATCCAGGTGAAGAACACTGACAGCTGTGAAGAATATTCTTAAGTACTTGGGAAGAACTAAAGATTTATTCTTGATTTTTGGAGGATCATCAGAGTTAAAGGTAGAAGGTACACAGATTCAGACTTCATGACTGATGTCGATGACAGGAAGTCAACATCTGGATACATGTCTTTGTGCAATGGTGGTACGGTGAGTTGGAAGAGTTCCAAACAACCGATCATTATAGATTCTACCTTAGAAGCTGAATGTTAAGCCGTATCTAAGGGTGCAGTGGAAACCTTCTGATTAAAAGTTAATTGCAGAGTAGGTGTAATGTCATTAGATGCCATAACACTTTACAAGCGATAACATTGGCACCATAGACTAGCTATGGAGCCATGGTCTCATCAGAAATCCAAGCACATAGAGCGGCGCTTCCATTTCATACGCGACTATGATGTAGGTGCAGAGGTAGACTCCGCGGATAACGTGGCAGACCCGTTCACTAAGCAGCTAAGTCAGCAAAAGACTGAAGCCCACCTTGAGAAGATGGGCTTAGATATATGACTAATTGGCTTTAGTGCAAGTGGGAGATTGTTAGATGTATGCCCTAGAAGCCAATCTGGCTGACACATTGTTAATTCTAGGGACATAATTTTGTACTTGACTATTTATTATTGAATAAATAAAAGGCATTTTCTCATTCATATTTTTATGTGTCTATGAATCGTCCAAGAAATTAATAAGATGATGATACATTATTCTCAAGAGTTGAGAATTTGAGCCATGTATTATTGTGATTAATTTCTAAATCTCCTGATCATGGATCATCACGAGGATGGTGATCGATCCGATCAGTGCACAGATCACTTTCCTTCTGGATGGACGAGACTTGAGTCCACAGTGTAGGGACACTGAAGTGATAGTGCAGGTGCTTGTTAGAGAACAAGGGTACTGAGCGTGACCAAGACAAGAAGTCACTTGGATGTCTATCCACTCGTCAGTGACTTGCTTGATGTTGCAGTAGTGTGACTGGTCCTTGACCTGCGGTGCTTCGGCTACTCACAGTGAGGTTATTGTAGTTTGACTGCACACATACATGGTCTCTAGCCATATGGTCCATGCAGTGTAGATTGCTGCAGTAGTTCACTGTAGGAGTAGGGTATGCACCTATAAGGAATCTATCGACCTTGATAGAAGAGGAGGATCCTATGTGATTGTTAGACTGAGTTCTAAGACCTGGCCAGGGCAGTAATATAAAGTGGAAAAGAGTTTTCCACTATCGAACTCGAGTCGAATAAATCTTGACATATGACAGACGATGGGGTTTGATGAGTTGTCCATGACCTCCGTCCTGTAGGGATCCACGATAGTAGGACTGTATCACATGTTAACTGCACCTAGAGTTCATCATTCCATTCGCTGGGTAGCCACTACAAGCGCTAGGTGTCACTGGTGGATGGTGGGACTCATAGGGATATCTTGATGATCGATAACCCTAATGAGTTGAGTGGACATCGTTCCAACCCATTGAAAGGAGTTTCCAATGATATAGTGATAGAGATCACAATATATCTCACTACCAGTCAGAATAGAACCTATGGGGTCACACACACTAGAAGTATTGACCGATCCGATGGTTGAAATCGTGATTAGGAATCACAAGAAATCAATTTGATTGATAAGAAGTTGAAGAAGGAACAAAGGGAATTAATTAATTGGACTTAAACACAAATCCTACTTCGGGTAGGATTCCTAGAGTCCTAATTGGATTAGGACTGGGAATCCTAGTTGAAGTAGGACTCGAATTCCTATTTAGAATAGGACTCCTACAATCCTAATGAGATTAGGAATTTTGAATTAAAATTGGATTCCTACTTGGAGTAGGATTCCTAGAAATCCTAATTGGATTAGGACTTCGGATTCAAATAGAGTCCTAATTGGATTAGGACTAAAATTAAACAAATCCTAATTGGATTAGGATTCCTTAAGTCTAAATTAATTATTAATCTAATGAATCAACATGACTCCTAATTGGATTAGGATTGAAGAGTTCAATTGAGTCATGGTTCATTCAAGTCCTAATTGGATTAGGACTAGCATAGATTGAACCCAATTTGGCCAATCCTAATTAGATTAGGATTAAACCATGAGAGAGGCACCTAATCCTCTTTGGAAGAGGATTAGGTTAACCAAGTAAGAGGGGCATAAGCCCCTCCCATCTTGGATGGTGCGGATTGAAGAAGAGAGGAGCCGGCGCCCCCCTTCTTTCTTTGGAAAACCATCTAGGGCTCCTACTTTGGAGGAGCCCTTGATGGCTATAAAAAGCACCATGAGGCCGGCGCCCTAGGCATTGGAGCCCTCTTCCTCTTGTGCCGTGGCCACCCTCTTCCTCCCTCTTAGTTGCAGCCGCAAGCAAGGGAAGAAACCTCCAAGTGTTGGCGGCCTCCTCCTCTTCCTTTTCTTCATCCAGCGCAAGCAACAGAAGAAGGCTGTGCAGGGCTCATCTTCTTCCTCTTCTTCATCCTTCTTCTTCCTCCTCTCAAGCACTTTCAAGAGTTGAAAGAAAGAGAAGAGACCAGCCATCAAAAGAAGTCTTTGCAAGGGAGCTAGCACCCCGGGAAGACAAGAAAGCTTTGATCGGTTCTCTACTTCGTGTGGATACCCGTAGAGGCCGGACGTTTGAACGGCTTCAAACGAACCCTCTTCCAAAACCACGAATTCATATTTGCGGTGATCATCTACCCGCGCAAGGTGAAGATTTGATCTTCCTATTAGTTTTAAAAGTTTTAATTCTTACCTAATTACGAAAGGTCTCGAAACAACGTTCATGCGATGAACGTCGAACTCGTGCATGCCGATTCCGCTGCCATCTGAAAAATTTTTGAAATATCAGCGGCATGGGCGGTTCCCCAACACCGCGCACACGCCTGAGCCGTGCGAGGTCTTTGCCTAGTGTGTGCCCATGGCGCACACAGTTTCATGGCTTGGTGCCGCCCCAAGCCAAGCCATGGCACTGCTGAATGCCTGTCCGTGTCGCGCGCCCACGCGCGCGTGGATCTGTGATGCGCGCCGCCTGTACGCTCACCGCATCCGGCCCCTCCTGGCCTGCTGGCCGTGCACGCGCCTGCGCACGGCCGGACGCACGGGTTCATGCGCGCGCCGCCTGCGCGCGCATACCCCTGCGCACGGGTGTCCACCGGCCATGCGTCCTGCCGAGCTGCGCGCACGCCTGCACGCAGTCATCGCGCCCGCTCGGCCGTGCGCCTCCTGCGCACGGTGCCCGACCGCGCCTGGCCGCTCACGCTGCCGCGCACGAAGCCCGGCCGCGCGCGCTACTGCGGCGCTGCTGCCGTGCATGATGCCTGGCCGCGCGCTCCGCTGCGCGCGGCTGCTGCTGAAATGGCAGCGTCCCAGCTCGCCTCCGCTCATGGGCTGGGCTGTCCATAGGGTGCGCGCCGCCTGCGCCCACCTCCGGCCTGACCCTGCTGCGCCTCCTGCGCATGGACAGCGCAGAGCCAGCCTCCTTGCGCGCATGCCCCGCGCGCGCCTAGGTCGAGGGGTGTGACACCAGAGGTATCAACAGTGTAATAGATGGAGATAGAATCCTAACGGGCCGAGGTTCCTTTGGATTTTATGCTTGTTGCTATCCTTCCACGCTTGAATCCTACTCCCCCCCCAACCCACAAACACACACACACACACACAAAAAAAAAAAAAATCTCTTTTGCTTCCCCCTCTCTCTCTCTCTCTCTCTCTCTCTCTCTCTCTTCGGGTCCATTCGGGTCGGGTCGGGTCCCTTCAGTAAACCCAGACCCGACCCAGAAAATGATTCGAGTCCAATTTTAGGACCCGACCCGGACCCGCGGGTCCTAAAATTCGGGTCGGTTCGGGTCTACACGGGTCGGGTCGGGTCGGGTCTCGGGTCGACCCGACCCATTTGCAGCCTTATTTATTAGTGAGGCTAAGTGCAAAGTACGATATATGGTCCAGACATCCAAATAGCATCTTGGCAAATTAGAAGCGAGGTTGTTGTTTGCTTTTGCTCGTCGCAGACCATATATAGTAGTTTGTGCTTAAAATGCTTTCAACCAGATGATATCTTCTAACTTTAATCTTTTTTACTTTCTTTATACATGGACAAAAATTTGTTAATTAATTAATCAGCATAAAAAGAAATTTGATTAAAAGATTTCAACAATTTTAGAGTAGAACTTTTAGTTTATTATATTTATACATGTGACATCTTTAGATGAGCAATTGTTTGCAGAATTAGAAAAATTTTCTGGCCAGAATTTTTGGCACAAGCAGAACTAAGATGCTGTGGGTCGGCACTTTCACAATTATATCATTTATTGAGAATTTTTATCCTCCTAATCCTCCCATCACCTCTGCCACCAGTGATTTGAATATCTAAGCCACCATGCATAATCATATTTTGAAAAGGATTTTACTTGCTATATATGGTAGAATTTTGTCTGCACTTTCTAATACACTTTACCGGTGCGCAAAATTATCGGATTCCTTATAACAAAATATGATAAAGAAACTTAAGGATTAGAAAACCAAAATTGTAGCAAAATTCTTTGGAGTATAAGATGATCGATGAAAAATTAGTTGTCTAGTAGACTCATGAACTGCAAAATTGGTTCATGATATAAGCCAAAAAGGAATCAATCTTAATAAGAAATTCGCAAGTGATTGTAGCCATTGATAAAATACCTTCTAAGTGAAAATTATTTCTCTTATAATAGGTTGACTCTTCTTTACTAAATAAAAAACATTTCAGAGTTACACTCAGCCCGTGCTAACCTGTTCAACTAAAAGACTTCTTGTTAAAAAAATGAAGAAAAGAAAAGTTAGGTTCAGTGGCCTAACAAATCTCGTGAAAGTAATGAAATAAAAAACAGGCATAATGATGTCAAAATTATAAAGATGTAAAAAGAAGATAGAAACTCCTTGAGCAGCAGGTGAGCATGAAAACTCCTTCTAGGCTCAATGTTCTCCATCTCAAGGGAGCTTACCCTAAATAAAACAGAATGTCTAACTTCCGAGTTTACTGATGTCTTCTAACTTCTTAGTTTATTGATGTTATTTGGGCCAAGCAATCATTCCCAAACAAACATTTCTTGCCTAGTCAGTCATGGATCCACTATCTTAGTGCAACTATAAAATAGCTAGCCAATCCACACACGCACAAAAAAAAGATCAAAGCCTACCAGTCCACATTAAACATGAAAGAATGCCAATTTAGATAGTCCGGATTTTAGGAGAGGCCAAACCAAGAATAATATTTCATCTAGCCGCGTGGAGACAAGAAGGAAAACACCTTTCACCTTTGTTTGATATAACTCCGTCAGTATAGCTTTATTAGAGTAGGCCGAGAAAACAACCCAAGCACCAAGTCACCAACTAGACTTCTTGGACTAATCAACTCCTTGAACATTGCAAAGATTGCTTAACTTCTTAGGTTCAATTCTATGTTCAAGAGAACTTACCAATTTCAGCCAAAAAAAGACATATAATAGGATTTCTCTTTCTTGCTTTCTATCTTTCTCTCTTTCTTTTTTTCTTAAGAGAGCGAGAAAGAGCAAAGCATAAACAGGAATCCAGCAATCGCAGGTTTTGCAGACCCAGCTTGGGTTAGTACCGGAATATTCTTATAAATACTTGACATGATGCAGTTGTGTTCCTTTTTTTTTTAATGTAAATGTTATTACGCTATTTAGAGGCATTTGATGAATGTTCCACCATCTTATAGGATAATTTTTCCCATATTGGTGGGCAACAATCAAGATTGTTTGGTATACGCTTTGATGTGCAACATCAATAAGGAGCCAGTTATCCATATCAATCTTCAGTCAATTGAAGCAACATCTGTTGGGTTTGCATCCTTGGCTAGGGTTGATGGAGCTTCGCGATCATGTCCTACGATTAGAATCTCATCATCCTTTCTAATAATGCCTAATGTTAAAAGCATAATCTGACAATGTTCAGCCAGGAATTCAAATTAATCGACTAAATTATGAAGGTTCGGCATGAACAATAGCATTGCTTTATTCAGAAATCGTAAAAAGACTAGTAGAGAGCTGGAGGAAGAATACATAATATGATTACGGCGGATTGCTAGGACGGCTACTAGCTAAGGCTCTGATAGACGCGGCGGATTGCAGCGTCGTTTGTTATGTGGGGGGTTTTTTATTACGGCAGTCGTTGTAAACATTGCAGCCTCTTGTCTGCCGATTCACGCCCTTAAAGCAATTATATTGCTTAAACGAAGGGGCTCCAGGGCAGGCTGGTCGGTTTGCGTCGGCTATGTTTGGGTAACGAATAGTCATCTGATCAGGCTCCAAAAACCCCCTCTCGATCTCAGAAACAACTTGAAACTCCATCTCCTCCTCCTCCTCCTCCTCCTCTGCTTCGCAATGGATATCACTTCCCTTGCATGCGGAGCCTCGGTAAACAGCAGCAGCAGGAGCAGCCACAGCGGAGTGTGCTGAAAGCACAGCATTGCTAAAAAGAAATGCACCAAAGAGAAGAGTGAGAGCTCCCAATCTCTTCAACTCCATCTGCTTTTCCACTCCTCTCCTTGTTCACCTCACCGTTGCTTTAAAGGATGCCATTGATGTAGATGGCAGGCCCACCTTCACGTCGGATGATTGAAGAGAGCAAGTAAATTTAACACGCCCAGCCATCCAGGTTAGAATTTCTTCAGTTAAACAGGATGTTCGATCAACCTATAGCGCAGGATAGAAATGGAACAAACAAACGGTAAGTATACAGCCTGCGACTGTCTCGTGAATTGCAGTGCAAAAGTTTGAGGGTGGAAGGCGGTGGACAGAAGCAATTGCCATTGATTCGTTGGGCAGCAGAAGGACCTCGGTACCAAGGAAACAAAATTTGAGGACCGACCCGTGAGCCCCCTAGCATTAATTACGACTCTATTATTTAGATGCATACGGAGTGTTATTTTTTTGGACAGTGGAACTGTGGAATCCACATGTTATCTGAAAGGAAATGTTATTTGGAAATGCTGATACGAGCGTACATATTTTGTGGCCAATTTAGATCGAACTACTATCAGATCCATAGTGCCAAAGCATGATGGGGGCGGGGCAAGTCTTGACCACTGGATCCTATCATTTTTAATGCGTTATCCTATGTCGATCAGAAAGGCACTGTGCTTGGGAAATATATTTTAATTTAAACAAAGTTGTTAAGAATCGACAAATTAGTTATAATTAACCATGACGGGAAGTGGAGAAATTTTGAGGGATCCAAATCTTTTGAGATCTTAGCCAATATTTTAGGTTAAGGATATCACAATCTACGTCAATATAATAAATCTAAAATTAATAATTCTTAAAAAATATAAATTTGAGATATATTAAATATTGATTTAATGAGTTAAATATGTGATTGGAAAATTCTATTTGCATGTATACGTCGAATTCTATTTATTTTCTTACAATTCCTTAAATCATTTACATTTGCATATTAGTTCCTTATAAACATAGAGCTCTTTATATGCACACACACATTACAAATATCTCTCTCTCTCTCTCTCTCTCTCTCTCTCTCTCTCTCTCTCTCTCTCTCTCTCTCTATATATATATATATATATATATATATATATATATATATATATATATATATATATATATATATATATATATATATATATATAGATAGATAGATACACACACACACACACATATATATATATACACACATACACATACATACATACATACATACATACATACATACATATATATATATATATATATATAAACACAAACATATGTATATACAAACATACATCTTGGCATAAATTAACTAGTGTTGCTGTAATGTTATTCCTATTTAAATTTAGGTGAATTCCTCTCTCTATCTCTTAGTTTGAAACTCATAGTTTGACGGTTCTGAAATTTTTTGTTTTAAATTCCTTGATGAAGGAATCAAGTATTGCATCTTCTATTTGTTTACTAGAATTTATCTAAAAAGATAGAAAACAAAAATAGGACGAAAGAAATAGATGGCATGTGTTTGACCCTGTTCCATAACCTTAAGTTTAATTTGGAAGAAAATTCTCTATCTCCCCCTTAACTTGATAGATTATGAGTCCATATAGGTCATTCTATCAATAGGCACGGCTAGGAAAGTTCAAGGACTAATAGGTCCAATAAATAAAAAAATTTGTTGATTAATATACAAATTTTAAGAATTGAGAGATAAATATCTGAAAAGTTCTAACTAAAAAGTGCCTTATGCTTATGGTTTATCACACCTAAACATCCTTCTTTAGGTACGATAATCTCGTGATTTATCACACCTAATTGATAGCTAACATTAAATATTGTGGATGATAAACGATGAACTTCTGAAACATGCTGTAGTCCTTGTTCATAACCATAAGTTTAATCTGAAAGAAAATTCTTTCTAATAATGTTTAATGTTAAAAGCATAATCTGACAATGTTTAGCCAGATATTCGAATTAACCGACTAAATTATCGAGGTTCCGCATGTATAATAGCACTATATGAGAACGTTCCACTTACGTGCCAATTATATACGTGTTATCTACTGAACTAGATTAAGACAATCGATCCAACAAGTGCCATATGAAAATCCGATAGCATCAATTGGACAACCGGAATTAACGAAACATGTTTATCTTTCACGTAAACACTTCACCTTTATCCAGAGGAAAAAAAATTCTTATTGTTACAAAGGTACAGATTATAATTTTTTTTTTTTTTTAATGTAGAGTGAAGACCCAAATTAAGTAGTCGAGAGAAGCGAGCTGATCAGAGCACCTGGCCTGACGGTCCTAGGGGTTGCCATGGCTGATGGGTTAGACCGGCCATGCGCGTACGTAGTTGCTGACTTTCTGATCTCAAGTCCGAAAGGATTGCCAAACACCCTCTAAGTTCATCCACTTTTTGCACCACCTTTCTGATATCAAAGATAAACAAATCGTACATGTTTATTAGCCACCTACGTACGTAGTTCCTTAAACGAAGAGGATACGGATATGCAACTTTCACCGCTAACCATCGATGTCATTGCATGAGCAATGCTTTATTCAGAAATCGTAATAAAGGCTAGAAGAGAACTGGAGGAAGAATACATAATATGATTACAGCGGATTGCTAGGACGTTTATTACGGCACTGATAGATGCCATTGCAGCCCCTTGTCGGCCCTTTAAGGCAACCATATGCCTTACCCGGAGGGGCTCCAAGGCAGACTGGTCGGTTTGCGTCGTGGGATGATCGAAGAGAATAAGTAAATTTAACACGCCCAGCCATCTAGGTTAGAATTTCTTCAGTTAGGCAGGATGTTCGATCAACCTATAGTGCAGGATAGAAAAGGAGATTGTGATTTTTTTTGGACAGTGGAATTCACATGCTATCTACCTGAAGGGAAATGCATGACCTCTAGTTGTCGCGCGGTTCTCTTGAACAAGAGCTTGAATGCTCACGAGCTCGTTGCAAGAAGAAAAGTACTGTGTGGTACCTGAGCACCAGCCTTATTTGGCATTGTCTAGAATTATTTTCTTTAGTGTATGTAGAGCTATGATTGTTCGGAACCGCCGAAGCGCAATTGAGTTATGGAAAATAAAAAATGTATTATAAAAATTGTAATGCATATATAGATATTTTTTTAATTTATATTAAAGTATATTTTCATCTCAGCAACATATCAAATCACATATTAATGATCCATGATTCTAGAAATTTTGAATTTTGAATTCATCTTCTCCAACGACCAACTCGCTAATATATTCACTAAAGGACTTGCCTTCCAATGCTTTTAATAGTTGCATTTCAAGATCTCAGTGTTACTCACCTTAGCTTGCGGGAGGTATTCGCAGTATCTTGATCTAGCCCCATATCAGACCATATTAAAAATCTGTTTTGCTAGAAATTTCAAATTTTCAAATGTCAATTTAAATTTCAAATTTTGAATTTTGAATTTTGAATTTTAAATAGCATAAATTTAGAATGTATCCTACGAATCCATTATTATTTCTTTATATTTTTCTATCATTCTAGTTGTAACTTTTTGTACATTCTCAACTATATTCATATTGACTATCTTATGAAGAAGATAGAAAAAGTTCTCTATAATATTTTTTATTCATATATTTTATTTTTCTACCGTATCTAACAAGGATCGGTATCTGAATTGCCAGCATTATGCAAGCTCTGGCAATTCATCAGCAAGTACGTCATGGTATGCTATCCTTCACATCGGATTATCAAATCCTGATGATTGGAGGAAGGTGTTTTGGTCAAGAGAAATGCTTCAGTAATTTAACTTTACACTCAAAAAAATTTTACTCAGCCTTATTTACCATCACTACAGAAAATTGGGAAAAGGCGACCCCTTTTTTGCCGACCGCTATTCACACGCGTCGGGGAAAAAATGCCCCAGGCACCACATATCCTCATGCTTTCAAAGAAGCGTCGGTGGCCTCCTCCCCAAATACGACTCTTCCCGATCGATCCCTAGCCTAGCCTCCTTTCCGCCTCTCCGCCTCCCCGAATACCCACCCGATCGAGCCCTAGCTAGCCCTCCTCTCCGGCACGAGCGCTGCCTCCGCCCTCAAGCCTCCTCCTTCCTCTCCGGCACGAGCGCTGCCTCCGCCCTCAAGCCTCCTCCTTCCTCTCCCGCGCCGTCGACCGAACCGACCCTCAAGCCTCGAGTGAGCTTCACCTCCGCTCGAGGATCTTCTCTCGTCCCTCCTCTCCAGCTCCACCAATTGGCCCTCAAGCGTTGATCGAGCTCGCCTCTGCCCGAGGATTCTTCCCGAGGATCTTCTCCTGGTTCTTTGGGAAGTGCCGATTCAGGGATTGCCCCCTTCCTCTCTGGTTTCTGCTTTTTTGATCTTTCCTGCTCGGTTCCGCTTTATAGTCATCTTCCTAGCTGTGTTCTGATGAAACTGTTGCGTGCCATGCCTCTGTTAGTCATCTTCTTAGCTATCTTTTATAGAATAGATTAATTGATTAATGTTTGCACTAGGATTTTTGCATGTTAAGGGGATAATAATTATTAGCATGTGGATTAGCTATTCTTTCCATGGCACATCAGCCTTCAACCCCAATCTGGTGATTGCCCTGGTGCTTATATTCAAGAATTTACCTCACGAAGGTCTGCATCCAATTTTATAAGTTCTCTGGGATCCCATGAATGGACAGAACTTGCATTTTCTGAATGTCTGAAAGCATTAGATTACTGCTATTTGAGTTTGCTATGTTTTCATTGTTGGTCTATGCCTTCTTTCCTCACTGTTACTAAATTCCCCTGTTTCCGAACTATGTTTTAATCAGCATGGATATGGTGTATTCGCAGGGTAGCATCGTAAGAATGGATTTAAAAATATCAGTCGGCATAGACTAGAATTAATTATATGGGTCCACTAGCTACCTTGCTGTTGCCCAGATTAGACAACCCGAGGAGGGGGGGGGGTGAATTGGGTTTTAAAATAATTATTGCAATTAAAATGTTTGTGGACACTAATTAATACTTTTGCAAGTTGATTAATTAGATGCTATGTGCAGTGAGTGAGATGAAAATAAAGACGTCAAGGCAATCACAAACACAATGATTTTATAGTGGTTCGGAGCTACCCTTGCTCCTACATCCACTCCTCAAGCCTCACTTGGGAATTCACTATAACCCCTCGGATTACAGCCGGTTGTTTTACAAGCTCACAACCCAACTTGTTGTTTTACGAGTCACAACGAACTCGGTCGGTTTTTCCAGGCTCACCGACTAGCAACCGCCCGATTGTTTTTCCGGGATCACAATCAAACCCTTACACGTTGGTTTCAACCTAGGCTCACCAACAAACCTTTACACCCTTGATTCAATCCCTGATTGAATCAAGTAAGGACCAAATGGAATAGAAAAACAAACAGAAAAATACAGCTTCTAAAAAGCAGATTTCAGCAATATAAATAGAGAGAAGTTAAGAGCCCTCAAACAATTTATGATGATGTAGTGAGGGCTTCTGAACTCTGGGTCTCCTCTTGAATGTCTTGAAGACTTGAAGGCTGAAGGAGACTTCTTTAATGCTGGGAAGAGTTGGTTGAATGGAGTTAATGGCCCTCTTCCTTCTTTTCCGTTGAAATCCTTTGGCAGATGAAGAATTTGTGTTTTCTTTGAAAGGAATGTCACTTCTCTACCTTGCTACAGTTCTCTGTGGCTATTTAAGCCATTCCCACGGAAACTAGCCGTTAGACACAATCTCTAGCCGTTCTGCACATTCTGCACATCCTGACAATGTTTCCGTTGGGATCGGAGTCGACTCGCGCGATCGGAGTCGATCGCGCGATCGGAGTCGACTCGGCTGCAGCAGGAGTCGACTCATGCTTTTCTGGAGTCGGCTCGGCAACTGTTCCGGATTTGAATTAAAGTGCTCTTCTCGACTGGGAGTCGACTCCCCAAAGTCTGGAGCTGACCTGGCACTTTTGGAGTCGACTCATCCAAGGAATCCAGATGTATTTTCAATTTGCTCACTCGAGTCGACTCGGAAATTCTGGGAGTCGACTCGGCGCTCAGAGTCCGAACTCCGATCTTCTGTCTTTTGGCTCGTGCCGTCTTGGAGTCGACTCGAACTGTTTCGGAGTCGACTCGGCTCTCAGTATCCGAAAAACAGTCTTCTTTTTTTGGGGTAGCGCTGCCTTGGAGTCGACTCGAACTGTCTTGGAGTCGACTCGCCTCTCAGAGACAAAATACTGTCTTCTGTCTTTTTGGGGTCGCGCTGTCTCGGAGTCGACTCGGCTTTGCGGGAGTCGACTCGGCTCTCAGTGTCCGAAAGTTGCTCTCTGACTTTTGCCTTGTATTACACTGAGAGTCGACTCTCGCTTCCTTTGGAGTCGACCTGCCAACCATCGGAGTCGACTCGAGTTCCTCAGGAGTCGACTCGGCTCTCAGGGTCCAAAATAACTTCTCTGTCTTTCTGTCTGTAACTCCCTGGAGTCGACTCATACTACTCTGGAGTCGACTCGGCAAGCATCGGAGTCGACTCGCGCTCTTCAGGAGTCGACTCGCTGACAGGTTTTGAGTTGGATCTTTCTGTTCGTCTGTCTGTTCTCAGTCGGAGTCGACTCGAGCCTGTGCCAGTGCTTCTGATACGCTTGGAGTCGACTCGTAATATCCCGGAGTCGACTCGAGTCTCAGACTTTGGTTCAAATTGACTTCTTAACTTATCCAAAATGTCTTGAACCAAATCTAGAGACACTTAACCATAAATTTACAAGAATTTCACTGAAACACTAGATTGAATTCATTAGTAAACATAAGATATACTCAAATGCTTTGAGCTCATCAAAATCAAATAGGGTTATAATCAATCACTCCACAATCTCCCCCTTTTTGATGATGACAAAACATTGAGTATATGTAAAGTGAATTGCTCAACAAACAAGGAGATTTATAGTAAAATTTTAAAATGAATTCAAGTGTCTGGTTATTTAATTTATCCAAACCTGAAAGGTGTGAAACAATAAATTTTGAAGTTAAAGCTCCCCCTTTCATTTGGAATTATATAAGCCTTTATGTCATGCAATCAATTGTTTGGCTTATATATATTTAATGATTTTGCTTTCTTAAAAATTCATATTCTCCCCCTCAACACATGCATTCAACTTTGTTTTGATTCTCTGAAATTTCTTTTAGTGTATGAAGCTTTGAACTTAAATTTTTGGTTTTTAGAGGAAAAATCTGCCAATTTGTTCTTGAGTATGATTCAACTAATCTCCGAATATCCCTTGAATAGATTCTGGAGATTGCTCCGTTAGGAGCCCCAAAGAGAGATAATGAGCCTCGAGGTATCGAATCCACTAAGAACAAATTATTGGTGTATTTAAAAGTTTTCTTTTATTGATTTTCATTGATTCCCTTTACATGTCTATTCAATATATTTCTTCCCCTTTTTGTCATCATAGCAAAAAGGAAGAAAGCGCATCACACAAGCAATTAGAGATTAATTTGCACATTTTTGAAGAAAATTGTCTACTCATTGTATTGATGTATATGTAGGTACACTTGTGAATACAAAGAGTAAAGCAGTAAGTACATGTCAAAAATGAAAAAGCAGGCTAGGGTTTCTTCGAGGAGGATGTGATTCCCTTGCTCAGTCTGATTGTTCATGAGTAGACTGACCCCATCTGTGACGTTCCCTAGCTGCGTGATGATCGCCGAGGTGGCCCTACTGTGGATCGAGGAGAGCTCAGTCAGACTCTCCTGGAGTGTGTCCAACTTGGCGATCAACACATTCGCCAGACGCTCGGCCCCCTGACTCTGGTGCCCATGTCATGTCGGATGTCATCTCGCATCTTCTTGTGTTGCTTGTGACATCGCTCATGTTGAGAATTGGGCTTGTATCAGGCTTCTGACATTGTAAATTCTTCCCTCAGATGAGCCGTCATCTCGGTCACGGCTGATATGAGGGAACCAATGCAGAAGAGCAGGAGGGGCAGTCGCTGGACCTCGGAGCTCCCTCAGTAGGTCGTCCCGAAGATCCCTACAGATCTCCTGCCGCAACTCCCGGAGCTGCTCAGGAGAGATCCGGACCTCTAGTGGCTGAGGTGGTGAGAGGAGGGTCCGGCTGAGGTGGATGGTGCTGAGGTGGAGGGATAGGTGGGAAAGTCTGAATGATCAGGACTGGGGGAGTGTCTAGTAGTAGGTGTGGAGGAGGATGGTTTCCTGACCCAGGTTCCCTCTACCTTATGAAACCCATCCTGTGAAGGGTTCCCTCACCCATGCGATCTGTCCATCGCAGTGCGCGAGAGGGTTCCCCCTCAGGAATGGGATCTCGGACTCCCTAAAGATCAGGGTATATACATCCCATATGGAAGGGTGAGCCTAGGTTGTCTAGTGGCTCACATAGGTATTTGTAGATCAGTTTGGGAAGTTAATTGGGGTGTCTTGGAGAATGTAATACATGAGGGCTAGGTCCCTCTCAGATACAAAGTCAAAGCGGCCGGTCTTAGGAAAAGGGTCCTAGAATAATACTCAAGAGGAGCCGCATTTCAACTGAAGTGAACTAGCGGACACCTCATCTAGTGGGGACTGGGGTGGACTCCCTAATATGGCCGTAAGGGCCTCAGTCCTATCGGCCGGGTGAGTAGGAATACCCCTACTTGGGGAAGATGAGGATTTGAGCAATAAAATCCTCGAAATAAATAAAGGGACACCCGCTACGGTTCCCTGTATCCCACCATTCCCCTAGACACTGTCCATAGAACTCCCTAACTAGCCCTGGGTATGTGGGGAGATCTAGGGACAAAAGAACTCTACCTTGGGCCCTCAACCTATCCCTATGTGAAGCCTTCCCGGGAGAGATAGTCGAAGTTGACATATCTCCCGGTGGAGACCGCCTTCCCGGCGCACGGACGCGAGGGAACCGGCCTCGGCGGGGAACGAACCGGAGGTTGTGGCCTCACGGGATCGTTCCGAGCCTTGGACCGTCGCTCGGTGCCGCTGCGGGTTGGGGCCTCTTCCGGCTTGGGACAACCCTTACGAGGCATTTGACCTAGGAATGGGGAAAACCTAATGGACGGAAGAAGGTCGACGGAAAACCTAAAGGGTCGGAGACGATGTCGGAGACGGCTCTAGGGTTTGTGAACAGTGGAGGCGGTGAATAGAAGTGTTGATTAAACGCTTGGATTAGGGTTAAAAACTCGGATCCCGACCGCGAGTCGACTCCAGTAAGTCGCGAGTCGACTCGACCTCGAGTCGACTCCAAAATATGCGCGAGTCGACTCCCCTATGCTGCCATCGACCTCGAGTCGACTCCCGTCTATGTGCGAGTCGACTCCCCTATGAGCCGACTCTGAAACGTATCCGAGTCGACTCGAACTCTGGCACGCACCTAAAAATCATGCTATTTTCGTACCAAACAAGGGACAATCACTAAGTTATGATCTGATTTGATGATCATAGATGAGAAACTCATATTTAACACAAGCTAATCATCAAAATCAATGAACTAGAAGAGACATCACTAGGATGGATCAATCACTCCTAATCCTCTCCTAAGCACACTAAATCTCTCTTCACTCAAGGGTTTTGTGAAGATATCAGCTAATTGATCATCAGTGCAAACAAATTGAAGTGTCACATCACCATTCAGTACATGATCTCTTATGAAGTGATGTCTTATCTCAATATGTTTAGTTCTTGATGCTGAATTGGATTTTAGTTAGATTAATAGCACTTGTATTATCACAATTAATGGAAATTTTATCTTGTTTAATCCATAATCTTCAAGTTGTTGTTTGATCCACATGATTTGAGCACAACAACTCCCGGCAGCAACATATTCAGCTTCAGCAGTAGATAATGCAACCGAGTTTTGTTTCTTGCTAAACCATGAGATTAAATTTTCTCCTAGAATTGACATGACCCGCTGGTGCTTTTTCTATCAAGTTTACAACCAGCAAAGTCTGAATCTGTGTATCCTATTAAGTTCAGGCTAGATTCTTTAGAATACCATAAACCTATATTTTTTGTTCCTATTAGGTATTTAAAGATTCTCTTGACTGCAATTAGATGAGATTCCTTAGGATTAGACTGATATCTAGCACACATGCATACACTAAACATGATATCAGGTCTACTTGCAGTGAGATACAATAAAGATCCTATCATACCTCTATACATCTTTTGATCTACAGATTTACCTGATTCATCTTGGTCTAGTTTGCATGATGAGCTCATGGGTGTGCTGATTGACTTGTTTCCCTCCATATCAAACTTCTTAAGCATCTCCTTGATGTATTTAGCTTGATTGATGAAGATCCCTTCTTCAGATTGTTTGATTTGAAGCCCGAGGAAATAGTTCAGCTCTCCCATCATGCTCATTTCAAACTCACTCTGCATCAAGTCAGCAAATTCTTCGCAGAGGCGATTGTTAGTAGCACCGAAAATAATATCATCAACATAAATCTGCACTACTAACATATCTTTGTTTTTCTTCTTTAAAAACAGTGTTGTATCTACATTTCCCTAGAGAACTCATGATCTAGTAGAAATTTGCTAAGTCTTTCATACCATGCTCTAGGTGCTTGTTTCAAACCATAAAGTGCTTTGTTCAATTTATACACATGATTAGGGTATTGATGATTTTCAAAACCAGGAGGTTGTTCTACATACACCTCCTCATTAATATACCCATTTAAAAATGCACTTTTTACATCCATTTGAAATAATTTGAAATCCTTAGAGCATGCAAATGCTAGTAATAATCTAATTGCCTCAAGTCTAGCTACAGGAGCAAAGGTTTCATCAAAATCTATACCTTCTTCTTGATTATAGCCCTTTGCTACTAGTCTAGCCTTATTCCTAATTACAATTCCATTTTCATCAAGTTTATTTTTATATATCCATTTGGTACCTATAATTGAATATTCAGAGGGTCGTTCAACTAGGTTCCATACCTTGTTTCTAGTAAATTGGTTTAATTCTTCTTGCATTGCATTTATCCAATTTACATCTTTTTCAGCTTCTTCTATGTGTTTGGGTTCAAAATGTGAGACAAAAGCTAGATGATTATTTAAGTTCCTAAGAGATGCTCTAGTCCTAACAGGTTGAGATGGATCATCTAAAATTAATTCCTTAGGATGCCCATGAGCATACCTCCAAGCCTTAGTCAGCCCATGATCCACAATAGCCTCTTGGCTTGATGATGCATTTCCAATTAATTTTTGTTCATCATCTTGTAATGTCATCTCATCAATCTTTTCTTCAAGAATTTCAGCATCATCATCAAGATAACTCTCTTGCTAGAAGAGATATCACTAGAATCATCAAAAACAACATGTATAGATTCTTCTATAACTAGGGTTCTTTTATTAAAAACTCTATAGGCTTTACTAGTTGTAGATACCCCAAAAATATACCCTCATCAGATTTAGAGTCAAATTTACCTAGATTATCTTTCCCATTATTATGAACAAAACACCTACATCCAAAGACATGAAAATAGTTTACTTTTGGTTTTCTTTTTCCAAAGTTCATAAGGTGTTTTCTTTATAATGGGTCTCAATAAAACTCTATTTAATATGACATGAGGTATTAATGGCTTCTCCCCAAAAGTACTTAGGGAGGTTACTTTCACATACATGGTTCTAGCCATTTCCTCTAGGTTCTATTTTTCTTTCACAACTCCATTTTGTTGTGGTGTCCTAGGTGCAGAAAAATTATGAGTTATCCCTTTTTACTACAAAACTCATCAAATAATGATTTTCAAATTCGTTCCATGGTCACTTCTAATAGCTATGACTGAAGTATCTCTAGCATTTGTTACTTCCTTATGAAATTTCTTAAAACTGAAAATGCTTGATCTTTATGAGCTAAGAACATGACCCAAGTATATCTAGAAAATCATCTACAATAACTAGACCATATTTATTTCCACCTAGACTTGTGGTTCTAGTTGGTCCGAATAGATCCATGTGTAGTAGTTCTAGAGGTCTAGAGGTAGAGACACAATTTATGGATTTAAAGGAGTTCCTTGATTGTTTGCCATATTGACAAGCTTCACATATTTTATTCTTTTCAAACTTTAGTTTTGGCAAACCTATCACGGAATCTCTTTTAACTAGTTTTGATATTGTGTCCATACTTGCATGACCTAACTTACGGTGCCATAACCAACTAGCATCATTATCCTTAGTTTCATTAACAACTAAACATGGGTTATGTTTGGCAAGATCCTCAAGGTCTACTACATACACATTCCCACGTCTTATTCCTTTAAAAACTAAACTATTGTCATTTGAGTTGGTTATGATGCATAAGGATGGTTTGAACAAAACATCAAAACCTCTATCACACAATTGACTAATGCTAAGTAGATTATGCTTAAGACCATCAACATATCGAACATTATCAATAAAGGTTGAAGGGGTAATTTGTACTTTACCTATACCAATGATGTGACCTTGGTTATTGTCTCCAAATGTCACAGCACCTCCCTTCTTAGGCTCAAGGGTGAAGAATTGTCTTGTCACCCGTCATGTGTCTTGAGCAGCCACTATCCAAGTACCAACAATTTTTGTCGACCTTGGCTGCAAGACACTCCTACACAAGCAAATCATACAATTTTAGGTACCCAAGTTTTCTTGGGTCCTTCATGGTTAGTAATGTTGGTTCCTTTTGGAACCCAAACCCTTTTAATTTTTCTTTTAGTTTTTCTTTTCTATAATCACACACATTTGCTTTATGTCCTAATGTTCCACAGCAAAAACATGTTATTTTCTTAGTTTTGCTTTCCCTGCTTTAACAAAGAAATTACTAAGGAGTTTTTGCTTATTTTTAGGTTTATACCCTAAACCAGCTCTATTGAACACAGCTCGTTGACTATTAAGTATCATTCTAATTTTTCTGAGCTATATGTAAATTTTTCTACAAAAGGCTTGTACTTTTCAAGTTCTAGTCAATTTTTGTTTTTCTGTTTTTAGTCATTTAGGTCTTTTGTGAGACTCTCTTTTAAGATTGTTTATTGTTTTTAAGTTCTAATATTTCTTTGGTTCAGCCTTTCGTTATCTTTAGTTAAGGTATTAGTCTTTTGAATTAAGATTTGGTTGCTTGTCTTAAGTTCTGAATTTTCTTTAAAAACATCTTTATCCTTAACTAATGTATCATACTTACGGAGGTGAGTTTGGTTAGTTAGTTTTAATTCTTTGTTTTTAAGGTTTATTGTCTTATACTCGTCCATTAATTCATTGAAGGCATCATATAATTCATCAAAGTAAATCTAAATGTGTTCCGGATGTTACCTCATTGTCGTTAGCCATAAAACAAAGGTTGGCCTTTTCTTCTTGTTCCTCATCCGATGATGATGATGATGTGTCGGAGTCCGATAGGGTGGAGACGAGGACTTTCTTTTTCTTGTACTTGCTCCCCTTCTTCAGCAAAGGACACTCAGCTCTGAAGTGCCCCGGCTTCTTACACTCATAACATCCGATCCCCTCATTTTCCTTTCCTTACCTTTATCCTTGTGATAGGAACTTGAGGGGCCTCTTGTTCGTCCTTTCCTGTCTACCTAAAATATCCTAGACAGATCGTTGTTAGAACCGACGGACAAAAGTTTAATTAAATTTTACTCGTACCTTTCCTACTCGAAGAATAGTGGTCGTAAGAGGTCGATCCACAGGGAGGCGATTGGAGTTGCATAAAATTAGAACGTTCACTCGGATTTGAAATCGATTTTTGAATGATAAAAGGAAAACATTATTTCGGAGATGTTGATGGATTCTCTAGTCTACCGGATTATGATTTTTAATTGAAATTAACCAGAAGACATGTACTTAGATTCAAAAAGCATTTTTAATGAAAAATAAAGCTCTGCATAAATTAAAATGGATGAAACTAAGGGGATTGAAGCAAACATAAATTTCATAAAAGAAGATTTAATGTATTGCATAAAAGAAATTAAAATTTCAGCATAAATACAATCTTAAAAGTAAAACACTCCTCCAAAATAAAATTCTCTAAAGTTAAAACTTAAAACATTGTTCTCAAGTAAAACTCAAACTCAAAACACATTGCTCTCAATAAAACTAAACATAAAGCATTGCTCTTTAAAAATAAAACTAAGCATGAAACATTGCTCTTAAAAATAAAACTAAACATGAAAAGAAAAAGAAAAAGAATAAAAAAAAACAAAAGGAATGTGCTCTGTTTGAAAACAGAGCATCAACACTCCTCTCTGTTTTTCTTCCCCGAACCAGCCGATGGCCTCTTTCCTTCTTCTTCTTTGGACCCGATCCCAGCCGAGCTCCTCCTTTGGATCCCACCCCAACCGAGCTCCCTTCTCCTCCCTCTCTCCTCTTCCCCTGTTTCTTTGGACAAACCGAAGGAGCCAAACTCCTTCTTCTTCCTTCGACCAGCCAGCCACCACCCCAACCGAGCACACCCCCTCTCCTTCCCTGGTGGCCTCTTCTTATAGGAGTCTTGGAGACGCGTTGAAGACGTGTTGGAGATCTGCCTCGGGGGAGATCTTTGCCACGCGCGGATGGAGCTGGATGCGGTGCGGGATGCGGTGAGATGGACGGCTGCGAGGCGGGGATGACTCGGTCGGACGCCTGATGCGGAAAGCGCTAGGGCATTAACCGTGTGAGGAACGCGGCTGCTGGCTTCGCAGATGGCTGGCACGTGGTTGAGGAGCTGGAGATACTGCATTTGCTCAGAACGGCAACTGGGAAGCACGGTGATTGCGGAGGATTTGGAGACGCCTTGCAGCTGGGATGCGGCTTTGCCAGCGAACGCGATGGACGATCGCGTGGAAGACGGGGACGGCTGCTGATGGCGGAATACTCGGGGAAGAGCTGGAATCGCGGTTGGGCTGGCACGCTTGCTGAGAAGAACCCGGGGAGTTGATGAAGAACTATATGGAAATGGCTGAAGAAGACGGCTTGCTTTGAAGACGTTGAGGATGGGAAATTCGTGGAGAACATCCGCTGTTCCAGAAAGATGGCAGGGATGAAGACATGCTGAGTCGGAGGACGTCGGGGAGGTGCTGGCTGCGAGTTCGGGCGTTGGCTCGGCGGGATTGATCGTCGGGATCACACGCGGAGGAGGAAGGATGCTGGGGCTTCCTTCACGGGCGCGGGATCGCTGGAAGCTGAAGTGGAAGGTGGGGACGCTGGCTTCCTTCCTCGGGTGCTGCTGGCACAGATGCTTGGATGCGGAGGAGAAGATCACGGACGCATGAGGGGAGTCGCTGATTTGGGAGGCTGTGAGCTTCCTTCTTTGGGCCATGAGGGGGATGCGAACGGCTTGAATCCGGAAGAGGGGAGGATGCTGGAATGGAAGGTGGGGACGCTGGCACGCGGTGGGAGAAACGCGGACGGCTGGGAGGAATGCTTCACTTGATCGACGGAGCTTGACGCTGATCGCGGGCGCTGTGATGCGAACGAAGCAGGGACTCGGGACCACTGGAGATGCGGGGACGGTGCTTGGATCACGCTGCAGTAGTCGGACGAGCATGGAAGGTTGGAGAGGCTGGGAGATACCAAGTTCCATTCAATTAGTCATATAGAAAAATAGTGTGATATGAAATTTGGCTTGTAGACGAGTCATCTATTCTGGCTGGAGGTCAAGTGCAATTCTTTCAAGTCATGGGTCACTCAGTACCTTATAGTTATGATATAGCCCATTTAGATTTGCCCAAAATTATTTTCCAAAAGCACAAAAGAAATGGACCCAATTCGGACCCAAACCCGACTCGGTTCCGAACCCGACTCGGATCCGATTTGAAGTCAAATTTGTACTCAATGTGCATTTTATCTCTAATTTATACTAATCTATGTTAAACCCAAATATAATATTAATCCAGTGAATTTATCATTATCGGTTAACAATAACACTAATTTTAGTAATATGTAGGTCGCACTTTTGTGCTCTCATCACAACCCCCAACTAGCTTATTGCTAGTCTCTAGCAATTCGGTGCGAAAATGATAAAATGAGAGAGCAAAAGTGTTATTTATTAACTATCCTAAGATAAATACTCACTTTCGTAGAGCATTACGATTGCACTTAGCACGTGCAACAAGCCTTTAAACCCCTAGGTTACCCTAGTGGACGAGTGTTGTCTCGTGAGGGTTTGCAGTGAAGTTACCCACAAACTTCAATCCCAAAATAAAATTTATTTTATGAAATGAAAGTCTAATTTCAAGTACATAACTGATAAGAATTTCAAAAGCACACAAGGTTTTAATTACTAAGTAGCCCAAATTCTAGGTTAGTATGCATTTAAGTTGAAGTCATTAAGTTTTTCCGTTAGGAAGTTGTAAAACTTATTTATACTTGAGTGCTCAGTGAAGTTTGGACCATGCACAAGCTAAGGTTTTGGATCTCCAAAATATCGCTAATATTAGTAGTTTCCAAGAATTGGTCGGACAAGACCTATTTGCTGATTCAAAATCATCTTTTCTGCAGGATTTCGAGAGCTGTGGATGTTTACTTTAATACCTCATGGGCTTTATCTGTATATTCCAGTTTACTCGAATTTTTACAACGACGGCTTTCACACTATTGTCTTTCTTAAGGTCAATATACATTTTTTTTTTTTGTTTTTCAGATTTTTTTTTTTGTGTTTTTTTTTGTTTTTTTTTTTTTTGCATTAAAGGGAAATGATAATGTATATATTGTGCACTTTTACTCCTGTGATGATTCCTCCATGTAGCGAGCAATTAGTCGACAATTCTCACACTAGTTGGCATGAGGTGTCGGGCATCAAGACTCCCCTACGGACCTATGCTCGGGTTCCTCATCACAAGCCCGCTGGCCTTTGACAATAGGTAGCCCTTTTCGATGTACCTGACTAAATCCACCAATTATTTTTTTTTTTTTTTTTTTTTTTTGGATCAGAAAAAGATGGTTCATCAGGATTCGAGGTTGCTACCATATTCTAACAACAATGTCGAACCTATACCTTAGAAAATGCAGGCCAGATGTGTTGTGAAATTCAAAGCACTAATTAGCTTACAACTCACTAAAAGAAACTTAATAAAAAGAACTCACTTTGCACTACTTCCAACTAGTCATTGGGCTCTTAGATTTTATATACCTTGTGTGTTCTAATTTTTTTTTATTTTTTTTTAATTTCCAAATTTTTTTTTTAATAAAAATTCCAAATGCTTAAAAATACCCCCAAACTTAAATCTAACATTGTCCTCAATGTTAAAGAAAAATTAAAGCAGTAAGAGGACAGAGGAGAAGTTACCTGATATGGGTAGGTAAATTGAAAATTGGGGTAAAATTCTCCAAACCTGCATGTTTATTTTTTTTTTTTTTTTTATAGAAGATATTTATATGTTGGGTTGCCTCCCAAGAGCGCTAAGTTTTATGTCTTCAGCCAGACAATTATAATTCATTCATGATACACAGGGTCGGTCAGAAGTGTCTCCTCGACTTCTGGACTCAAATACTCAAGGTATGGTTTTAAACGATGTCCATTAACTTGAAATGACCTACCATCTTTAGTATTGCATATTACTACGCACCATGCGGATGTACTTTCTCTACTGTGTATGGGCCAGTCCAGCGGGATTTAAGTTTTCCAGGGAATAGATGTAATCGAGAATCATATAAGAGAACTTTTTGTCCTTGGTAAAACTCTTTACGAGTAATCATTTTATCATGCATGACTTTCATACGATCCTTGTACTTCTTAACACACTCGTAAGCATCGTTCCTAATTTCTTCAAGCTCGTCAAGCTGAAGCTTTCTATGTTCTCCCGCCTTGTCGAGATCGAAATTTAAGCGTTTGATTGCCCAATAGGCCTTGTGTTCTAACTCGACAGGTAAATGGCAAGCCTTGCCATAGACAATCCTGTATGGGGACATTCCAATTGGTGTTTTGTAGGCCGTACGATATGCCCACAATGCATCTGTTAACCTAAGGGACCAATCCTTTCGAGATGGATTGACAGTTTTCTCAAGGATGATCTTGATTTCTCTGTTGGAAATCTCAACTTGTCCACTCGTTTGTGGATGATATGGTGTACCGACCTTATGGGTGATGTTGTACTTCCTAGCAAGGGCTTTAAAAATTCTATTGCAAAAATGTTTCCCCATCACTAATGATAGCACGAGGGGTGCCAAAGCGAGCGAACAGACTCCTTAAGAACTTGATCACTACTTTGTGATCTTGGTCTTACACGCGATAGCCTCAATCCACTTAGATACATAGTCAACAGCTAGGAGTATGTACTGGTGCCCAAATGACATAGGAAAAGGACCCATAAAATCAATACCCCAAACATCAAAGATTTCTACAATTAAGATCGGGTTCAGGGGCATCTCATTTTTTCTTGAAATTTTTCCTAGTCTTTGACATCGATCACATGATTTGCAATACTCGTGTGAGTCGTGAAATAGTGTGGGCCAATAGAATCCGCACTGCAAGACCTTTGCAGCCGTCTTTTTACCACTGAAATGACCACCACAAGCGTGGTCATGACAAAAGGAAAGGACATTCCTTTGATCGTGTTCAGGGATGCATCGTCTGATGATTTGATCAGGACAGTATTTGAACAGGTATGGTTCATCCCAAAAATACCATTTTACACGAGCTAGGAAGCGAAATTTCTCTTGTTTGGTCCAAGAGCTGGGCATTTGTTCAGTAACAAGGTAGTTGACTACATCAGCATACCATGGAACATTGGTATGGGAAATCATCATTAATTGTTCATCAGGGAAGGTCTCGGACACAGGCATGGATTCTCCAGATGATTCAACAATTAATCTGGACAAGTGGTCAGCTACAACATTTTCAGATCCCTTTTTATCTCGAATTTCGAGATCAAATTCCTGGAGCAATAGGATCCAACGAATGAGCCTTGCCTTAGCATCCTTCTTTGTGAGAAGGTACTTAAGGGCGGCATGATCGGAATAAACAAGAACCTTAGATCCTATCAGGTAGGGACGAAATTTATCTAGGGCAAAAACCACTGCCAACAATTCTTTTTCAGTGGTAGAATAGTTAAGTTGGGCGTCATTCAGAGTTTTGCTCGCATAATGAATCACATGGGGAAGCTTCTCTACTCGCTGACCTAAGACAGCACCTATGGCATAATCGGATGCATCACACATGATTTCAAAAGGACGACTCCAATCAGGACTCCTTATGATGGGTGCTGAAGTTAGTTCAGACTTTAGTCTTTCGAAAGCAGTTATACAAATTGGCGAAAAATTAAAAGTAGCATCTTTCGCCAACAAATCGCATAAGGGTTTCGACAATTTACTGAAATCCTTGATAAAGCGGCGGTAAAAACCCGCATGCCCTAAAAAGGATCTGACTTCCCTAACAGTTTTGGGAGGTGGCAATTTAGCAATTAATTCTACTTTGGCCTTATCCACCTCAATTCCCCTTTGTGACACAATGTGTCCTAAAACAATACCTGATTCTACCATGAAATGACACTTCTCCCAGTTAAGAACTAAGTTTTTCTGTTTACAGCGTTCTACAACAAGTGTCAAGTGGTGTAGGCATTCCTCAAAATTGGATCCAAATACAGAAAAATCATCCATGAAAACTTCTAAAAATTTCTCCACCATGTCGGAGAAAATACTCATCATACACCGTTGGAATGTAGCTGGTGCATTGCATAGCCCAAAAGGCATGCGACGATAGGCAAAAGTACCATAAGGACAGGTGAATGTGGTTTTCTCTTGATCCTCACGTGCGATAGGGACTTGGTTATATCCAGAATAACCATCGAGGAAACAGTAATGGGAGTGGCCAGCTAGCCGTTCTAGCATTTGATCGATGAAGGGTAGAGGAAAGTGGTCTTTCCTAGTCATGGCATTAAGCTTCCTATAGTCGATGCATACTCGCCATCCCGTCTGGACTCGAGTAGGGACTAACTCATTGTGATCATTTTTCACCACAGTGATGCCAGACTTTTTAGGTACGACTTGAACTGGGCTTACCCACTGACTATCAGAAATAGGATATATAATCCCTGCATCTAAAAGCTTGATGACCTCGGCTCGAACTACGTCCTTCATGATTGGATTAAGTCGCCTTTGTGGTTCTCTAGAAATTTTTGCATCTTCTTCTAGATGGATTTTATGTTGGACCACAGAAGGACTAATCCCCTTAATATCAGCTATAGACCAACCGATAGCTTCCTGATTCTTCCGAAGGATACTTAACAGCTTCTCTTCCTGTTCTTTAGTTAGATTCGATGCAATTATAACAGGTAAGGTCTTGTTTTCTCCAAGAAATGCATACTTCAAGTTTTCGGGAAGGTCTTTAAGTTCTAGTTGTGGAGGTTTGACATTGGATGACACTAGCTGAGATTCCGAAATAGGCAATGATTCAAACTTGGTGGCCCATCTGCTAGTATCCATCACTGGAATGGAATCTAACAATGCATTAACCTCTTGACTTGACACACAATCTTGACCAAAATTAGCCAAACATCTTTCTAATGGGTCAGAATAACTCGATTCTTCAAAAGAACTGCTAATTATATTCTCAATCATGTGAATTTCTTCCAAATCGTCCATCTCAGTTGACTGACTACTACTATGAAAAACATTGAGCTGGACAGTCATGTTCCCAAAGGCTAGAGTCATTATTCCATTTCGGCAACTAATCACAGCATTTGAAGTGGCCAAAAATGGTCTACCTAGGATCACCGGGATGTGACTTTCTGGATTTTTTACTGGTTCAGTTTCAAGGACTACAAAATCCACAGGGTAGTAGAATTCATTAACTTTTACAATCACATCCTCTACAATTCCTTTGGGATACTTCACAGTCCTATCTGCTAATGACAAGGTAATGTTTGTGGGTTTTAATTCCCCCAAACCTAGTTCGGTGTAGACAGAATAGGGTAATAGGTTTACACTTGCTCCTAAGTCTAATAGGGCTCTCCGAATGATGGTTTCTCCTATTTTAATTTCAACAGTGGGGCAACCAGGGTCCTTGTATTTTGGGGCAATCTGCTGTTGAATAAGAGATGAGGCTTGTGCAGCCATCACAGCTTGCCTAGGAATACTGGTTTTCCTTTTTACCGTGGTTAGGTCTTTTAAAAATTTTGTATAGGAGGGGATCTGTCTGATGGCATCTAGGAAGGGTAAATTTATCTGGACATTTTTAAAGACTTCCATGATTTCATCGTACTGAGATTTTTTCTTTGAGTCTTGTAGTCTACTAGGAAAGGGAGCCTTAGGTGTGTAAGTTTCTATTGGTTTCTCCTTTTCCTTGTGTTCCCTGTTCTTGTGTCTTTTTCTGGGTGGGGTTTGGCTCATGCTTTTCTTCTTTTTCTTGCACAGGAAGTTGGACCTTGTTGTCCACTTGCTTGCCAGACCGTAAGGTGGTAATTGCCTGGACTTCATGGGTAGGGTTTCCATTAGAATCAATATGAAACTGGCCTCTCGGCCCTTGATTCTGTTGCCTACTAGGGTTAGGCACTGGCTGACTGGGCAATTCACCTTTCTTCCTATCCCCTAGAGAGTTGGCTATTTGGCTCAGACTAACCTCAAGTTTTGCAATCGCTTGCGCATGGAATTGGTTAGTCTGGGTTTGAGCCATGTTGGTCTGTTGTTGTTGTTGGATGAAGTCTTGTTGCTGCTTCATCATGTTAGCCATCATGGCTTCCAATGATGTAGTTTGCTGAGGGATAGGGGCACTATAAGTAGGATAGGTGGAGCCAATGATTGGTTTATTTGTGATGGACCTATCCTGGAAAAATTCTTCTGAAAACCTGGTGGACCACCTTGATGCTGAATAGGTTCATTTTGCTTGTATGAGAAATTTGGATGGAACCTATTATCAGGGTGGTAAACTGGGCTGAATGAATTGGGAGTGGGCTTCTTGAAGGCACTATATGAGTTTAGAGCATTTGCCTGCTCAGCCTTAATGTTGGGTAAACTAGGACAGCACTCCACTAGATGCTCAGAACTATTACACAAGATACATAAACTATGTGGCTCGTGATCCACTTTCATGATGGGATTTAACTCTTTGTATGAACTCGAGCTTGTGAAACAGTGAAAGCATCAAACTTTTTGCTTAAGTTGTTCATTCCAGTCACCAGATTGGACATGACATTTTTGAGTTCTGGGTCTGCCTTCATTTCATAATTACCTGGTTTTCTAGACCCGAACTCATCTCTATTTATTCCTCACCATAGCTACTCCAATTTTGGGCGTTCTCGGCTAAGTCAACAAGAAATTCATAGGCTTGATCCGGGTTTGGTTCATGAACCTACCCTTGTGCATGGACTCGATCATGTTTCTATGTGCTGGAGGTAGTCCTTTGTAAAAAAATGTACTAGATCAGCCTTGTCAAGCCCATGGTGCGGGCACTTGACCAAAAGATCATGGAATCTTTCCCAAAGTTGGAAAATTCCTCCTCAGATTTTCCTCTAAAAGTTCTGATGGCATCCTTAATTTTTTCAGTCTTCACCATGGGATAGAACTTAGCCATGAACTTCCTAGATAGTTGTTCCCATGATGTGATGGAATTTGAAGCTAGGGAATACAGCCATGCAGCAGCACGATCCTCTAAAGTCATGGAAATAACCTTAATTTAATACCCTCTTCATCTAAATTTTGATTTCTAAACGTTTGACAGATTGTCAAAAATTTGTTTAGATGAATGTAGGGTTGTTCACTCTCGAACCCATGAAACTTGGGTAACATGTTTATTGTTGCAGCCCGAATCTCGAATTGGGCTGCATTATTAATTGGTAATACTATGCAAGTAGGGGACTAGCGGATGCGGGTGCAAACAATTCATTCAGGGTTCTAATATGTTCACCCATTGTAGAGATCGACGGTTGGTTTACAGTTCGCAGGTTATGATGAAAAGTTCTGTCAATCTCAGGATCAAATGGGTTAATTATCCCTTAATGATTTCTACCATGCATACATTATCAATAACTTAATTAGACTCGACTCCTAAACGAAATCCTAAAAGAAAGAGAAGGGCTAGACACAGATGACCACAATCAACACCACATAACAATTTGACCCTATTAGTCTTAGAGCTAAGTGAGGTTGTAGCTTCTTAAATCTAGTTGCACAGAGACTTATCAGGTTAAAAAGTTCCTGAAATTCTCTCTAGATTAGACAGCTCCTAATCTCCCTTTCAGATTAAGCTTGAGCTTACCAGTTAAGTGATCCAGTAACCAGTGACCAGGAAAGTCCCGGGGTGTGCGGTGGTGCCAGAAGGGATACACCGATACCACAATACCCGTAACAGTTCTCACTGTTGTAAAACTTTCCTAGACATCACCAATTACTAAATCCTCACTGGAGTGGCTTTCAGCCGCTTCTTTCCAAGAGCCTAATTGAGCTCGAAAACCCTAAGGCCAACGTCTAATTTGATTTTAATTTAATTTGGCTTAGGATATAAGGTGGTGATTTTTGGGCTAAGGACAGGTAATGACTTCCCGACCTTATCTTTTTAATGGGTTTTGCCCTTAATTACTTTATGCAAATGCTTAATACTAAATGCAGCAAATAATCAATATTTTTTAAAGTTTATGCAATGTCATTAGGTTGTACTGATTAAATGAGCAAGCAATTTTTTATTTTTATTTTTAATTTTTTTAATTTTTGTTTTTTTTTTAATTTTTAATATAGGAATAACTTGAATGTAAACTAAAACTAATCCTTATGCGTCAGTCAATCTCCGAATGCCCGTTGAATAAGCTCTGGAGATTACTCCGTGAGGAGCCCCAATAGAGGTATGATCACCTCGGGGATTGCACCCTATCAATTACTAGCAAAAATAATATATATTTTTTTTTTTTTTTTAATTTTATTTACTTAACTTTTTTTAAAATTTTTTTTTTAATTTCAAATTTCGAATCACAGAATTCAAATTTTGAATTTAAATTTTTGAATTTTGAATTTTGGAAATTTTTAATTTTTTTTACTTTTTTAGAAAACTTTAAATTCGAATTTCAAATTTCAGAATAACTAATAAAAAAAAACTTAATAACTAATAAAACTACAAAATTACTTAACTAAAAATAATCAAAATAAGAAAAATTAATAAAAATAAAAACTTACTACCGGAGTGCGTTCACTCCGGGTATCCAAAATCATTTGATCTTCGTGATCGTTCTTGCTTCTCGATTTGCCTCCCCGGCAACGGCGCCAAAATTTTGTTCGTCCTTCCTGTTACCTAAAAATATCTAGACAGATCGTTGTTAGAACGACGAACAAAAGTTTAATTAAATTTACTCTTACCTTTCTACTCGAAGAATAGTGTGTAAGAGGTCGATCCACAGGGAGGCGATTGGAGTTGCATAAAAATTAGAACGTTCACTCGGATTTGAAATCGATTTTTGAATGATAAAAGAAAACATTATTTCGAGATGTTGATGTTCTAGTCTACCGGATTATTATTTAATTGAAATTAACTAGAAGACATGTACTTAATTCAAAAAGCATTTTTAATGAAAAATAAAGCTCTGGCATAAAATTAAATGGATGAAACTAAGGATTGAAGCAAACATAAATTTAAAAGAAATTTAATGTATTGCATAAAAAAATTAAAATTCAGCATAATACAATCTTAAAAGTAAAACACCCTCCAAAATAAAATTCTCTAAAGTAAAACTTAAAACATTGTTCTCAAGTAAAACTCAAACTCAAAACACATGCTCTCAATAAAACTAACATAAAGCATTGCTCTTTAAAAATAAAACTAAGCATAAACATGCTCTAAAAATAAAACTAAACATGAAAAGAAAAAGAAAAGAATAAAAAAAAAAAACAAAGGAATGTGCCTGTTTGAAAACAGAGCATACAACACTCCTCTCTGTTTCTTCTTCCCCGAACCAGCCGATGGCCTCTTTCCTTCTTCTTCTTTGGACCCGATCCCAGCCGAGCTCCTCCTTTGGATCCCACCCCAACCGAGCTCCCTTCTCCTCCCTCTCTCCTCTTCCCCTGTTTCTTTGGACAAACCGAAGGAGCCAAACTCCTTCTTCTTCCTTCGACCAGCCAGCCACCACCCCAACCGAGCACACCCCCTCTCCTTCCCTGGTGGCCTCTTCTTATAGGAGTCTTGGAGACGCGTTGAAGACGTGTTGGAGATCTGCCTCGCTGGGGGAGATCTTTGCCACGCGCGGATGGAGCTGGATGCGGTGCGGGATGCGGTGAGATGGACGGCTGCGAGGCGGGGATGACTCGGTCGGACGCCTGATGCGGAAAGCGCTAGGGCATTAACCGTGTGAGGAACGCGGCTGCTGGCTTCGCAGATGGCTGGCACGTGGTTGAGGAGCTGGAGATACTGCATTTGCTCAGAACGGCAACTGGGAAGCACGGTGATTGCGGAGGATTTGGAGACGCCTTGCAGCTGGGATGCGGCTTTGCCAGCGAACGCGATGGATGATCGCGTGGAAGACGGGGACGGCTGCTGATGGCGGAATACTCGGGGAAGAGCTGGAATCGCGGTTGGGCTGGCACGCTTGCTGAGAAGAACCCGGGGAGTTGATGAAGAACTGTATGGAAATGGCTGAAGAAGACGGCTTGCTTTGAAGACGTTGAGGATGGAAAATCCGTGGAGAACATCCGCTGTTCCAGAAAGATGGCAGGGATGAAGACATGCTGAGTCGGAGGACGTCGGGGAGGTGCTGGCTGCGAGTTCGGGCGTTGGCTCGGCCGGGATTGATCGTCGGGATCACACGCGGAGGAGGAAGGATGCTGGGGCTTCCTTCACGGGCGCGGGATCGCTGGAAGCTGAAGTGGAAGGTGGGGACGTTGGCTTCCTTCCTCGGGTGCTGCTGGCACAGATGCTTGGATGCGGAGGAGAAGATCACGGACGCGTGAGGGGAGTCGCTGATTTGGGAGGCTGTGAGCTTCCTTCTTTGGGCCATGAGGGGGATGCGAACGGCTTGAATCCGGAAGAGGGGAGGATGCTGGAATGGAAGGTGGGGACGCTGGCACGCGGTGGGAGAAACGCGGACGGCTGGGAGGAATGCTTCACTTGATCGACGGAGCTTGACGCTGATCGCGGGCGCTGTGATGCGAACGAAGCAGGGACTCGGGACCACTGGAGATGCGGGGACGGTGCTTGGATCACGCTGCAGTAGTCGGACGAGCATGGAAGGTTGGAGAGGCTGGGAGATACCAAGTTCCATTCAATTAGTCATATAGAAAAATAGTGTGATATGAAATTTGGCTTGTAGACGGGTCATCTATTCTGGCTGGAGGTCAAGTGCAATTCTTTCAAGTCATGGGTCACTCAGTACCTTATAGTTATGATATAGCCCATTTAGATTTGCCCAAAATTATTTTCCAAAAGCACAAAAGAAATGGACCCAATTCGGACCCAAACCCGACTCGGTTCCGAACCCGACTCGGATCTGATTTGAAGTCAAATTTGTACTCAATGTGCATTTTATCTCTAATTTATACTAATCTATGTTAAACCCAAATATAATATTAATCCAGTGAATTTATTTATCGGTTAACAATAACACTAATTTTAGTAATATGTAGGTCGCACTTTTGTGCTCTCATCACCTCTCCTTTGATGTGAGGACTTCTTCCGGTTGATGAATCTTCTGAATTTTCTTACAAGGAGTGCCTCATCATCATCTCCCTCATTGTCTTCTTCTTCACTGCTACTGCTGCAAGACACATCTTTGTTAGTGGAAATCGATTTTAGTGCTATTACCTTTTTCTTGTGAGAAGATTCTTCTTCATGGTGTTGTTTCATTATTAGCTCATGCGTCATGAGGGATCCAAGTAGCTCCTCGAGTGGCAGCTTGTTTAAATCCTTAGCCTCTTGGATTGCCGTCACCTTGGCTTCCCAAGACCTTGGTAAACACCGAAGAATCTTCCTGACAAGCTCACTGTTAGTATAATTTTTGCCAAGGCTTTTTAGGCCATTGACAATATCAGTAAATCTAGTGAACATGCAAGTGATTGTTTCATTAGAGTCCATTTTAAATAATTCATACTTATGAACTAATATATTTATTTTGGATTCTTTCACTTGATTTGTGCCCTCGTGGGTCACTTCAAGTCTATCCCAAATCTCTTTTACAGAATTGCAAGTAGAGACTCTATTGAATTCATTTCTATCTAAAGCACAATAAAGCACATTCATTGCTTTGGCATTTAGTTGTGCCTTCCTAATGTCATTGTCATCCCAATCTTTTTCAAGTTTGGGTACAGTGACACCCTCTACGTAAATGGATGGGATGTATGGTCCATTTAGTATAATGGTCCACATCTTATAGTCTTGGGCTTGGATAAATATTCTCATCCTAGCCTTCCAATATGAGTAGTCGGATCCATTAAAGAATGGGGGTCTTTGGGTGGACTGGCCCTCAATGTGGAAAGATCCAAATGGGGTTGTCATTTTGATCTTTTACTCTTTGGGTAAAAGAGTTCCGGCTCTGATACCACTTGTTGCCCAGATAGACAACCCAAGAGGGGGGGTGAATTGGGTTTTAAAATAATTATTGTAATTAAAATGTTTGTGGACACTAATTAATACTTTTTGCAAGTTGATTAATTAGATGCTATGTGCAGTGAGTGAGATGAAAATAAAGACGTCAAGGCAATCACAAACACAATGATTTTATAGTGGTTCGGAGCTAACCCTTGCTCCTACGTCCACTCCCCAAGCCTCACTTGGAAATTCACTATAACCTCTCGGATTACAGCCGGTTGTTTTACAAGCTCACAACCCAACTTGTTATTTTACGAGGTCACAACGAACTCAGTCGGTTTTCCCAGGCTCACCGACTAGAACCGCCCGATTGTTTTCCCGGCATCACAATCAAACCCTTCACACGTTGGTTTCAACCTAGGCTCACCAACAAACCTTTACACCCTTGATTCAATCCCCTGATTGAATCAAGTAAGGACCAAATGGATAGAAAAAAAACAGAAAAATACAGCTTCTAAATAAGCAGATTTTCAGCAATATAAATAGAAGAGAAGTTAAGAGCCCTCAAACGATTTATGATGATGTAGTGGAGGGCTTCTTGAACTCTGGGTCTCCTCTTGAATGTCTTGAAGACTTGAAAGCTAAAGGAGACTTCTTTAATGCTGGAAAGAGTTGGTTGAATGGAGTTAATGGCCCTTGTTGCCCAGATAGACAACCCAAGAGGGGGGGGGGGTGAATTGGGTTTTTAATATAATTTGACTAATTAAAACTTTGTGGATGATTAATTAAAAACTATAGCAAGTTATTTAATTAACGCCTAGTGCTGTGAGTAATGTGCGGGGAAGAAGATGAGAGACAATGCACTACAAACACAAAGTTTTATAGTGGTTCGGAGCTAACCCTTGCTCCTACGTCCACTCCCCAAGTCTCACTTGGGAATTTCACTATAACCCCCTTGGATTACAGCCGGTTGTTTTGCAAGCTCACAACCAAACTTGTTGTTTTACGAGCTCACAACGAACTCGGTCGGTTTTCCCAGGCTCACCGACTAGAACCAACCCCGATTGTTTTCCCGGGCTCACAATCAAACCCTTACACACGTTGGTTTTAACTTGGCTCACCAACCAACCTTAAACCCCTTGATTCAATCCCCCGATTGAATCAAGTAAATACAAGAGATAGAAGAAAACAGAAAATAGCTTCTCAAAAAGCAGATTTAAGACAATATAATCGTAAAGGAGTTAGAAGCCCTCAAACGCTTTTAAGCTGGTGAAGAGGTATGGCTTCTGGAACTCCGGTCTCCTCTTGAAAGAGTGGTCGACTTGAATGCAGGAGGAGGAAGCTTTGATTGTTGGGAAGAAGTTGTTGGAGCAGTAAATGCAGATCTCCCCTTTTTCGTTTAAGAGCACTTGGAGAGCTTGAAAACTTGAATGCTTGGAGTGGAATATCTGTTCTCTCCCTTGCTACAGTCCTCTGTGGCTATTTATGCCAACCCCCACGGAAACTAGCCGTTACTCTGCTTTTTCTGGCCGTTCTGCACACTCTGCGCAGCCTGACAATATGACCGTTGGTGGGTTGGAGTCGACTCGCGCGATCAGGAGTCGACTCGTCTGTAGCAGGAGTCGACTCACGCTTTTCCGGAGTCGACTCGGCAACTGTTCCAAATTTGAATTAAAGTTGCCGTCTTGACTGGGAGTCGACTCGTCTTGACCTGGAGTCGACTCGCCAACTTCTGGAGTTGACCTGGCAATTTTTGGAGTCGGCTCATCCACTGAAGTCCGTGGATCCAAATTTGAATTAAATCCACTCGAGTCGACTCGACTGTCCTGGGAGTCGACTCGAATCTCATAGTCCGAACTCTCGATTCTCTGTCGTTTGGCTCATCCAGTCTTGGAGTCGACTCGAACCTCCTTGGAGTCGACTCGGCTCTCAGTTTCCGAAAGTTGGTCTTCTGCCTTTTGACGTGAAGCTTGTCTTGGAGTCGACTCGAGCTGTCTGTGAGTCGACTCGAATCTCAGAGGCAGTAACATGGTCTTCTGTCTGTTGATGGTCGCTCAGTCTCGGAGTCGACTCGTGTACTGCGGGAGTCGACTCGAATCTCAGAGTCCGAAAATCGTTCTCTGACTTTTTTGCCTGTGACTGCTTGGAGTCGACTCTTACTTCCCTGGAGTCGACTCGGTGAACATTGGAGTCGACTCGCGCACTTCAGGAGTCGACTCGTTGACAGGTTCTGAGATGAAGCTTTCTGTTCTCAGTCGGAGTCGACTCGTACTAATCTGGAGTCGACTCGAGCTCGTGCCAGTGAACTTGATACGCTTGGAGTCGACTCGTGATACTCGGGAGTCGACTCGAGTCTCAGACATTGGTTCATGCAGACTTCTTAACTTATCCAAAATACTATGAACAAGTCTAGAAACACTTGGACAGGATTTTCACTGAAACACTCAATTGAATTCATTAGTAATCACAAGATATACTCAATTGCTTTGAGCTCATCAAAATCAAATGGGGTTTTAATCAATCACTCCCACAATCTCCCCCTTTTTGATGATGACAAAACTTTGAGTAATATGTAAAATGAATTGCTCATAAAACAATGAAGTAAAATCCATAAATGAATTCAAATGTCTGATAATTTAATTTATCCAGTTTTGAAAGGAGTGAACATTAAATTTTCGGAGTTAAAGCTCCCCCCTTTCATTTGGAATTATATAAGCCTCATATTATGCAATCAATTGTTTGGCTTATATGTCATTAATGATTTAGCTTGATTAAAATTCAGATTCTCCCCCTCAACATATGCATTCAACTATGTTTTGATTCTCTGAATTTCCTTTAATGCTTTGAAGTTTTTGAACTGAATTTTATCTTTTTAGAGGAAAAATCTGTCAATTTGTTCTTGAGTAGGATTCAGCTAATCTCCGAATATCCCTTGAATAGATTCTGAAGATTACTCCATTAGGAGCCCCAAAAGAGAGATAATGAGCCTCGAGGTACCGAATCCATTTCTTTTACATATTTTTTAATATTTCTCCCCTTTTACATATTTTACCATATTTTATACATATTTCTCCCCCTTTTGTCATCATACCAAAAAGGAGGTAATCACACACAATCAATGGCAATCAACAAATGGCACATCAAATGGCACATAATTGAAGATAAAATGTCTACTCATTGTATTGATATGAATGTGAATACATTTGAGAATACAATAAGTAAAGCAAAACAAGACAAAACACAAAAACATCTATGGCCTCCTCGAGGATGAGGCTCCCCTCTCGAGGATGCATCTCCTCCTCTGGAGGATGTGGCTCCTCCTCTCGAGGATGTGGCTCCTCCTCTCATCGGCTCTGCTCCATGAGGAGGGTGACTGCATCTGTCACATGGCCAAGCTGTGCGATGATAGACCGTGGTGGCTCTGCTATGTGTAGTGGAGAGCTCTGTCACCGACGCCTGAAGCCCGGTCACCGATGTCTGAAGTGCGTCCGCTTGTCGATGAGTACATTCGACAAGCGCTCGGCCCCCTCAGTGGTGGTGTGCATGTCACGACCTATCTCTCTCGCATCTGTCGAGTGGAGCTCGTGACCTCACTCATGCTGTGGAACTGGGCCTGGACCAAACTCCGGATATTGTAGATCTCTTTCCCGTACATGAGCCGTCATGTTCAGTCACGGCTGTCAAGGAAGGGCACCAACTGAGAAGATACGGGTGCAGGAGTGGGAGCAGCAGCCGCACCTCGGAGCTCCCGAAGCAGCTCGTCCCTCAGATCTCGGACGATCTCCTGCGCGCTCCCGGAGCTGCTCTGGATCAATCCGAACCTCCATAGATGGTGTAGCTGAGGAGGAAGGTCCGGCAAAGGTGGTAGGAGCAGGAGGAGTGGATGGGAGGTCTGGATGGTCTGGAAGGTCTGGGTAGTCTAATCTGGCTCAGGACTGGGTGATGGTCTGGTGGTCTGAGCAGTGAGAGTAGACTTCCTAACCCAGATCCCTTCTCTCTTCGAAATCCCATCCTGTGCATAGTCCCCGTACACAGGCGATCAGTCCATCGCAAGGCACGAGAGGGTTCCCTCTCAGGAATGGGAATCTCGTACTGCCTAAAAGAAGAGTGAATAACATCCCGTATGGGAGTGAGAGCCTAGGTCTATCTAGGGGCTCAACATATACCTATAAATGAGCTTTGGAAAGTTGATCGGGGTGTCCTGAAGGATATAAGACATAATAGCTAAGTCCCTCTCATTCACAAAATCAAATCTCCCTGTCTTAGGGAAGATGGACCTGGACAGAATGCTCAAAAGGATTCTTACTTCAATAGGAAGTGAGCTAGCAGATACCTCATCTAGGGGGGACTGAGGTGGATGCCCTAAGACGACCGTAAGGGCCGCAACTCTATCCTCAGGGTGTGCGGGAGGCCACCCCTACTAATGGAAGATGAAGGATATGGGCAATGAGGTCCTCTGTGACACGCAACGGGACACCTACTACCGTACCCTCGATACCTCCATCTCCCCGATGGACGGTACTGGTAAAACTCTTGAACTAGGCAGGATAGGTGGGAAGGTCCAAGGTGAGGAAGTACTCTAGGCCCTAGGCTCTAAGCCTATCGCCTATGGTGACCCCTCCCGGGGAGAGATAGTCGAAATGACAAACCTCCCGGAGGTGACGGCCTTCCGGCCACGGCCTAACGAGAACCCCCTAGGCGGGGACCGATCCGGAGGTGGTTGCCTCGTGGGGATCGTGCCGCGCCTTGGAGCGTCGCTCGGGACCCGGCCTCGGGACGGGACCTCTTCTAATGACGGTCTTACGAGCATCTTGACTTAAACGGGAAGAAGAATACCTAGAGGACGGTGAAGAACCGACAGAGGAAGCTCGGGACGGACCGGAAATGACCTAGGAACGGACGGAACCTCAATGTCCGGCGAAGAATCGACGGGAAAGGGCTTGGAGACGATCGGGGATGACCTAGGAGTCGGCTCTAGGGCTTTGTGAACAGTGGCGGCTTGAGGAAAAGTGTTTGCGAAACGACAAACCTAGGGTTAAAAAGTCGGATCCCGACTGCGAGTCGACTCCCTGAGTCGCGAGTCGACTCGACCTCGAGTCGACTCCAGAATATGCGCGAGTCGACTCTCCGTTAGCGCATGTAGACTTCGAGTCGACTCCCGACAGTGTGCGAGTCGACTCCCCCTCAGCTGCCAACTTGCGAGTCGACTCCCGCTAATGCGCGAGCCGGCTCTGAAACTTACTCGAGTCGTCTCTAACCTTGGCACGCACCTAAAAACCATGCCATAATCGTGCCAAATGAGGGAAAATCACCTAATTAAGGACTGATTTGATGATCACTGCATAGAAACTCTATTTTAACCTCATTCTAATCATCAAAATCAATTAATCTAGTGAAAAACTCCCACTAGGATGGATCAATCACTCCTAATCCCCTTCTAAACACACTAAACCTCTCTTCAACTTAGGGGTTTTGTAAAATATCTGCTAATTGATTATCAGTACACACAAATTGGAGTGACACATCACCATTCAATACATGATCTCTTATGAAGTGATGTCTTATCTCAATGTGTTTAGTTCTTGAGTGTTGAATGGATTTTTAGTTAGATTTATGGCACTTGTGTTATCACAATTAATGGGAATTTTATCTTGTTTTAATGCATAATCTTCTAATGTTGTTTAATCCATAAGATTTGAGCACAACAACTCCGGCTGGCAACATATTCAGCTTCTGCAGTGGATTAATGCAACCGGAGTTTTGTTCTTGCTAAACATGAGATTAGGTTTTCTCCTAGAAATTGACAAGACCCGCTGTACTTTTTTCTATCAAGCTTACATCCAGCGAAGTCTGAATCTTGTACCCTATTAAGTTTAGGCTAGATTCTTTAGAGTACCACAGCCCTATGTTCTTAGTTCCAATTAAGTATTTAAAGATTCTCTTAACTGCAGCTAGGTGTGATTCTTTAGGATTAGCCTGATATCTAGCACACATGCACACACTAAACATAATATCAGGCCTACTTGCAGTAAGATACAGTAAAGAACCTATCATACCTCTATAAAGTTTTTGATCTACAGATTTACCTGATTCATCTTGGTCTAACTTGTATGATGAGCTCATGGGGGTGCTGATTGACTTGTTTCCCTCCATATCAAACTTCTTGAGCATCTCCTTGATATATTTTGCTTGATTGATGAAGATGCCTCCTTCAGATTGTTTGATTTGAAGCCCGAGGAAATAGTTCAGCTCTCCCATCATGCTCATCTCAAACTCACTCTGCATCAAATCAGCAAATTCCTCGCAGAGGCGATTGTTAGTAGCACCGAAAATGATATCATCAACATAGATCTATACTAATAACATATCCTTATTTTTCTTTTTCAGAAATAATGTTGTATCTACATTTCCCCTAGAGAATTCATGTTCTAATAGAAATTTACTAAGTCTCTCATACCATGCTCTAGGTGCTTGTTTTAGTCCATAAAGCGCTTTGTTCGTTTATACACATGATTAGGGTATTGATGATTTTCAAAACCAGGAGGTTGTTCTACATACACCTCCTCATTAATAACCCATTTAAAAGCACTTTTTACATCCATTTGAATAGTTTGAAGTCCTTAGAGCATGCATATGCTAATAAAGTCTAATAGCCTCAAGTCTAGCTACGGGAGCAAAGGTTTCATCAAAATCTATGCCTTCTTCTTGATTATAACCCTTTGCTACTAGTCTAGCCTTATTCCTTATAACAATTCCATTTTCATCTAGCTTATTTTTATATATCCATTTTGTACCTATAATTGGATATTCAGAAGGTCTCTCTACTAGATCCCACACTTTGTTTCTAGTAAATTGGTTTAGTTCTTCTTGCATTGCATTTATCCAATTTACATCATTTTCGGCTTCTTCTATATGTTTGGGCTCAAAGTGTGAAACAAAAGCTAGATGGTTATTCAAATTCCTAAGGGATGCTCTAGTCCTAACCGGTTGTGATGGATCATCTAGAATTAGTTCCTTAGGATGCCCGTGAGCATACCTCCAAGCTTTAGTTAGCCCATGATCCACATAGGCTCTTGGTTGATGATTCTCCTTCAATCAACTTTTGATTATCATCTTGTAATCCCATCTCATCTATCTTTTCTTCAAGTATTTCAATATCATCATCAAAATTAACCTTCTTACTAGAGAGATGTCACTAGAGTCATCAAAAACATGTATAGATTCTTCTATAACTAGGTTCTTTTATTAAAGACTCTATAGGCTTTACTAGTTGTAGAATAACCTAAGAATATTCCTTCATCAGATTTAGGATCAAATTTCCTAGATTATCTTTCCCATTATTATGTACAAAACACCTACATCCAAAAACATGAAAATAGTTAACTTTTGGTTTTCTGTTTTTCCACAGTTCATAAGGTGTTTTCTTTATAATGGGTCTTAATAAAACTCTATTTAATATATGGCAAGAAGTATTAATGGCTTCTCCCCAAAAGTACTTAGGGAGGTTACTTTCACATAACATCGTTCTAGCCATTTCCTCTAGTGTTCTATTCTTCCTTTCCACAACTCCATTTTGTTGTGGTGTCCTAGGTGCAGAAAAATTATGGGTTATCCCCTTTTTACTACAAAATTCATCAAATAATTGATTTTCGAATTCGGTACCATGGTCACTTCTAATGGCTATGACTGAAGACTCTCTAGCATTTGTTACTTCCTTATGGAACTTTTTAAACATAGAAAATGCTTGATCCTTATGTGCTAGAAACATGACCCATGTGTACCTAGAGTAATCATCTACTATAACTAGACCATATTTATTTCCACCTAGGCTTGTTGTTCTAGTTGGACCAAATAGGTCCATGTGTAATAATTCTAGAGGCCTAGAGGTAGAGACACATTTTATGGATTTAAAAGAGTTCCTAGATTGTTTGCCAAATTGACATGCTTCACATATTTTGTTCTTTTCAAATTTTAATTTTGGCAAACCTATCACGGAGTCTCTTTTAACTAGTTTAGTTATTGTGTCCATGCTTGCATGACCTAACTTACGGTGCCATAACCAACTAGCATCATTATCTTTAGTTTCATTTACAACTAGACATTGGTTATGTTTTGCAAGATCTTCTAGGTCTACAACATATACATTTCCACGTCTAATCCCTTTAAAAACTAAACTATTATCATTAGGATTTGTTATAATGCATAGTGATGGTTTAAACATAACATCATATCCTTTATCACATAATTGACTAATGCTTAACAAGTTATGCTTAAGACCATCAACATATCTAACATTATCTATAAAAGTAGAAGGGGTGATTTGAACTTTACCAATACCAATGATGTGACCTTGGTTGTTGTCTCCAAAAGTCACAGCACCTCCCTTCTTAGCTTCAAGGGTGAAAAATTGATCTTTATCACCCGTCATGTGCCTTGAGCAGCCACTATCCAAATACCAGCAGTTTTTGTTGACCTTGGCTGCAAGACACTCCTACACAAGCAAATCATGTCATCTTAGGTACCCAAGTTTTCTTGGGTCCTTCATGGTTAGTCAAGTTGGTTCCTTTTGGAACCCATACCCTTTTAATTTTTCTTTTAGTTTTACTTTTCCTAAGTTACATGCATTTGCTTTATGTCCTATAGTTCCACAACAAAAGCAGGTTATTTTCTTAGTTTTAGTTTCCCAGCTTTAACAAAGAAGTTACTAAGAAGTTTTTGTTTATTTCTTGGTTTATACCTAAACCCGCTTTATTAAATACTGGCTCGTTGACTATTAGTATCATGTTTAATTTTCAGAACTATATGTAAATTTTTCAACTAAGGGTTTGTATTTGTTAAGTTCTTTAGTTAGTGTTTGATTTTCGCTTTTAGATCATTAAGTTCTTTTGTAGATCCTTATTAAGATTTGTTTATATTTTTAAGTTCTGAAAGTTCCTTAGTTAGTTTTTCATTATCTTTAGTTAAGGTGTTAGTCTTTTGAGTTAAAAGTTGGTTGCTTGTCTTAAGTTCTATATTTTCTTTGGTGATTAATCTTTATCTAATTTATCGTATTTATGTAGTATATTGATTAGTTATTTTAGTTCTTTATTCTTAATTTATAGCCTTATATTCTACATTAATTCATTAAATGCATCATAAAGTTCATCAAAAGAAAATCATCAGTGCGTATCGGAAGTTACCTCGTTTTCGTTGGCCATGAAGCAGAAATTGGCCTTCTCTTCTTGTTCTCATCTGATGAGAGGATGATGAGTCGGAGTCCGATAGGGTGTGACAAGGCTTTCTTCTTCTTCTTGTACTTGCTCTTCTTTAGTAAGGGGCACTCAGCTCTTATGTGACCCGGCTTTTGCACTCGTAACACTCCCCTCATTTTCCCTTTCCTTACCTTTGTCCTTGCGGTAGGAATTTGAGGGGCCTCTCCTTTGATGATAGGACTTCTTGTGGTTGATGAATTTCTTGAACTTGCGCACAAGAAGAGCCTCACCACCATCTTCCTCATCTTCTTCTTCTTCACTGCTGCTGCTGCAAGACAAGTCCTTGTTAGAAGAAGTAGATTTTAAAGCTATTACCTTTTTCTTATGGGAGGACTCTTCCTCGTTGTGTTGTTTCATGGTAGCTCGTGCGTCATAGGGATCCAAGGAGCTCTCAAGTGGAAGCTTGTTCAAGTCTTTAGCTTCTTGGATTGCCGTCACTTTAGCTTCCCACGACCTTGGTAGACACCGAAGGATTTTCCTGACAAGTCACTGTTAGTATAGTTCTTGCCAAGGCTTTTTAGGCCATTGACAATATCAGTAAACCTAGTGAACATGCATGTGATTGTTTCATTAGAATCCATTTTAAATAGTTCATATTTATGAACCAAATATTTATTTTGGATTCTTTACTTGATTCGTGCCCTCATGGGTCACTTCAAGTCTGTCCCAAATCTCTTTTGCAGAATTGCAAGTAGAGACCCTATTGAATTCATTACGGTCTAAGGCACAATAAAACATTCATAGCTTTAGAGTTTAATTGTGCCTTCCTCATGTCATGTTCATCCCAATCCTTTCTAGTTTGGGTACCTTAACACCATCTACTATATGGATGGGATGTATGGGCCATTTACTACAATGGTCCACATCTCATAGTCTTGGGCTTGGATGAATATTCTCATCCTAGCCTTCCAGTATGAGTAGTCGATCCATTGAAGAAAGGGGGTCTTTGGGTGGACTGACCCTCAATGTGAGAAGATCCAAATGGGTTGTCATTTGATCTTTTAACTCTTGAGTGGAAGAGTTTTGGCTCTGATACCACTTGTTGCCCAGATAGACAACCCAAGAGGGGGGGGGGGTGAATTGGGTTTTAATATAATTTGACTAATTAAAACTTTGTGGATGATTAATTAAAAACTATAGCAAGTTATTAATTAACGCCTATGCTGTGAGTAATGTGCGGGGAAGAAGATGAGAGACAATGCACTACAAACACAAAGTTTTATAGTGGTTCGGAGCTAACCCTTGCTCCTACGTCCACTCCCCAAGTCTCACTTGGAATTTCACTATAACCCCTTGGATTACAGCCGGTTGTTTTGCAAGCTCACAACCAAACTTGTTGTTTACGAGCTCACAACGAACTCGGTCGGTTTTCCCAGGCTCACCGACTAGAACCAACCCCGATTGTTTTTCCGGGCTCACAATCAAACCCTTACACACGTTGGTTTTAACTTGGCTCACCAACCAACCTTAAACCCCTTGATTCAATCCTCCGATTGAATCAAGTAAATACAAGAGATAGAAGAAAACAGAAAATAGCTTCTCAAAAAGCAGATTTAAGACAATATAATCGTAAAGGAGTTAGAAGCCCTCAAACGCTTTTAAGCTGGTGAAGAGGTATGGCTTCTGGAACTCCGGTCTCCTCTTGAAAGAGTGGTCGACTTGAATGCAGGAGGAGGAAGCTTTGATTGTTGGGAAGAAGTTGTTGGAGCAGTAAATGCAGATCTCCCCTTTTTCGTTTAAAAGCACTTGGAGAGCTTGAAAACTTGAATGCTTGGAGTGGAATATCTGTTCTCTCCCTTGCTACAGTCCTCTGTGGCTATTTATGCCAACCCCCACGGAAACTAGCCGTTACTCTGCTTTTTCTGGCCGTTCTGCACACTCTGCGCAGCCTGACAATATGACCGTTGGTGGGTTGGAGTCGACTCGCGCGATCAGGAGTCGACTCGTCTGTAGCAGGAGTCGACTCACGCTTTTCCGGAGTCGACTCGGCAACTGTTCCAAATTTGAATTAAAGTTGCCGTCTTGACTGGGAGTCGACTCGTCTTGACCTGGAGTCGACTCGCCAACTTCTGGAGTTGACCTGGCAATTTTTGGAGTCGGCTCATCCACTGAAGTCCGTGGATCCAAATTTGAATTAAATCCACTCGAGTCGACTCGACTGTCCTGGGAGTCGACTCGAATCTCATAGTCCGAACTCTCGATTCTCTGTCGTTTGGCTCATCCAGTCTTGGAGTCGACTCGAACCTCCTTGGAGTCGACTCGGCTCTCAGTTTCCGAAAGTTGGTCTTCTGCCTTTGACGTGAAGCTTGTCTTGGAGTCGACTCGAGCTGTCTGTGAGTCGACTCGAATCTCAGAGGCAGTAACATGGTCTTCTGTCTGTTGATGGTCGCTCAGTCTCGGAGTCGACTCGTGTACTGGCGGGAGTCGACTCGAATCTCAGAGTCCGAAAATCGTTCTCTGACTTTTTTGCCTGTGACTGCTTGGAGTCGACTCTTACTTCCCTGAGTCGACTCGGTGAACATTGGAGTCGACTCGCGCACTTCAGGAGTCGACTCGTTGATAGGTCTGAGATGAAGCTTTCTGTTCTCAGTCGGAGTCGACTCGTACTAATCTGGAGTCGACTCGAGCTCGTGCAGTGAACTTGATACGCTTGGAGTCGACTCGTGATACTCGGGAGTCGACTCGAGTCTCAGACATTGGTTCATGCAGACTTCTTAACTATATCCAAAATACTATGAACCAAGTCTAGAAACACTTGGACAGGATTTTCACTGAAAACACTCAATTGAATTCATTTAGTAATCACCAAGATATACTTAATTGCTTTGAGCTCATCAAAATCAAATGGGGTTTTAATCAATTCACTCCACACCTCTTCCTTCTTTTCCGTTGAAAATCCTTTGGCAGAATGAAGAATATTGTGTTTTCCTTGAAAGGAATGTCACTTGTCTACCTTGCTACAGTTCTCTGTGGCTATTTAAGCCATTCTCCACGGAAACTAGCCGTTAGACACAATCTACTAGCCGTTCTGCACATTCTGCACATCCTGACAATGTTTCCGTTGGGATCGGAGTCGACTCGCGCGATCCGGAGTCGACTCGGCTGTAGCAGGAGTCGACTCATGCTTTTCTGGGAGTCGGCTCGGCAACTATTCCGGATTTGAATTAAAGTGCTCTTCTCGACTGGGAGTCGACTCGACTTAACCCGGAGTCGACTCCCCAAAGTCTGGAGCTGACCTGGCACTTTTGGAGTCGGCTCATCCCAAGGAATCCATGTATGCATTTTTCAAGTTTGCTCACTCGAGTCGACTCGTTGAATTCTGGGAGTCGACTCGGCGCTCAGGAGTTCGAACTCTCGAGCTTCTGTCTTTGGCTCGTGCTGTCTTGGAGTCGACTCGGACTGTTTTGGAGTCGACTCGGCTCTCAGTATCCGAAAAGCAGTCTTCTATTTTTTTTTGGGGTAGCGCTGCCTTGGAGTCGACTCGAACTGTCTTGGAGTCGACTCGCCTCTCAGAGACAAAAATACTGTTCTTCTGTCTTTTGGGGTCCCGCTGTCTCAGAGTCGACTCGGCCTTTGCGGGAGTCGACTCGGCTCTCAGTGTCCGAAAGTTGCTCTCTGACTTTGCCTTGTATTACACTGAGAGTCGACTCTCGCTTCCTTTGGAGTCGACCTGCCAACCATCGGAGTCGACTCGAGTTCCTCAGGAGTCGACTCGGCTCTCAGGGTCCAAAATAACTTCTCTGTCTTTCTGTCTGTAACTCCCTGGAGTCGACTTATACTACTCTGGAGTCGACTCGGCAAGCATTGGGAGTCGACTCGCGCTCTTCAGGAGTCGACTTCGCTGACAGGTTTTGAGTTGGATCTTTCTGTTCGTCTGTCTATTCTCAGTCGGAGTCGACTCGTATTGTACAGGAGTCGACTCGAGCCTGTGCCAGTGCTTCTGATACGCTTGGAGTCGACTCGTAATATCCCGGAGTCGACTCGAGTCTCAAACTTTGTTCATATTGATTTCTTAACTTATCCAAAATGTCTTGAACCAAATCTAGAGACACTTAACCATAAATTGTACAAGAATTTCACTGAAACACTAGATTGAATTCATTAGTAAACATAGGATATACTCAAATGCTTTGAGCTCAGCAAAATCAGATAGGGTTATAATCAATTACTCCACCACTTGCTAAATTAGTTTTAGAGAAATAAATATCTCCGTGGATGTTGTAGAAGTTTTCTATATGGTATGGCATGATTCACCCAAGTAAATTGCCAGTCTCTGCAAAGTTCTGAAAGCCCAGGAGATGCAGATGGATAGTATTTAAATATGATCACATTTTATTCTTTTTATTCTATCTACTTATTTGAACACTTGAAATAGAGATGAAGACCAGCTACTTTCTCAAAGTAATATTGTTCATGACATAGGAATTGTTTTACATGGTAGCATAAGTATCAAGTGCCAACATTTTTTTCGGAGTAGTAAATCTCTCATAATATGATTTCATTTCCATGACAAAGAAGTAAGAAAGCATCCAAACCAATTTCAAGCGGCAATGGAACTGCCAGATGGATCGATTGCATCGAGAGAGTATTTCTTGGTTCTCCTGCTCCAATATACATTTATGACATGACACGATAAAAGAATATGATATGGCACAAGAAACCCACTTTGTGCCTTTCCCTTCAAAGCAACTTGCATTAATGATAGGAATACGCACATACATATTATATATATATATATATATATATATATATATATATATATATATATATATATGTATGTATTGTATGTATATGTGTCATCTGCATATGAATGCTATATTTATCATCTGCATATGTATATGTATTGTATGTATATGTGTCATCTGCATATGTATTGGATGTACAGATATATGAATGCTATTTATCAGAGTTATATATGTAGTCTTTTGGGGGATGAACTATATGTTGTCATCTGCATGAGTGTGGATGAAGCAATGAGGTAGCTTGGCAGACGGATAAAATGCAAGGTGGTACCAGCGTCATTTATTGCAATGATAGATGAAAACGGGAGACATCAGAATGTCAAGATCTGTAAAGAGATCCTACATTTATTTTCTTAATGATTGAATGCTCCAGGAAATGATAAATTTATGGGATCATCTGCCGATCTATAGGGGCATCTGATTTCCTTTTCCTTTTTTTTTTTTGTAGAGAATAGGAATCGAAGCATATATTTTGTACCACAGATTCTGATTCATTATTGCTGTGTGATAGTCACGACCAGTAATTAATGTCCAAGGAACAGCCAACATTCACACAATGGTTGTTTCCACTTTTTTATAGTTGTTTCTTACAATGCTAGCCTGAAACTTTGTCATCTAAGAATGAAATGAAGTGCCAGCCCCATGTATATGTAATACTCCATCCAACAAATGTATAACTAATTTTGTTTATCTATTTTATATAAATTGCAGTTCAATCGGTATTCTAATAGAATGGACAAAAGTTGGATAAATAAGTTGAGATCCAGTATTCTTTAATGTACACAATATCTGATATTTTCCTTTTTGTGTTCTTTTTTTATAAAAGCTGTACTCAGAAAGCTCTACTTCCAAAAGCTCTACTGCCAACAGCTTCCTCAAATGGGGCTTAACTCTTAAATGGGTAAAACCTCAATATAGCATAAACAAGCAACAATATAGTGTTGACATCGAGAAGCACCTGACATTGATACACAATAGTGCTGATATTTAGGAACTGGAATTTGAGGTTCCTGTGCCAGTGTACCCACTCGTGTGCTGCATTTCTTTTGACAAAGCTATCTTATGTAAGGATGCCAGTCTTTTTGAACAGAAGCTCTATGTCTGTGGCTAGAAAGCTGGCATCTTTTAATTGTGGAACTTCTTCATGGCATCACTGGCAGAAAAGTGACAGCCAATATTCCTATTCTTGCTTGTGTGCTTGTTTGCTATTCTTCCAGTTCCTATTACGAGACGACCTCAACCACTTTCAAGGCATCTTTTAACTGTGGAACTTCTTCAAGGCTGTCTCTCTACAACGTGTGACTAGTGAACTTTGAGCCACATCGTTAAATTCTTTAAATTGTTCTGATAAATCTCTTGTGATATAGCTTTTACTTCAGAATTGCATAATCACATTGTGCATTGTATGCCAAAACAATGCTGATTGCACTGCTAGCTCCAGTCATGTAATTGATCATGCAGTGCTTCAGGTTCAGTAATGTCTAGAAAGAACGCAAATTCATCTCTTGTCTATGGGAAAGGTAGTGTAATAATTTTATCCTATCCACTTTGTATATAATTTTTGCCATTCATTGTGATTATCTGATTCTTTTCCCAATTTCTCCCTACTTTTCTCTACAATGTAAATTTTGCATAAATCTACTCTCGTTTACAAGCTTCTTATGCTTCTCCTTTACAGGCAAGTAGAACAATCCTTTGATACTACTCCTACGCGAGCGACTAAGGTCTAGTTCACTTTTAAACCAAAGCTGCCCTTATTTCGCTGCATGGTTAATAACTATCTGATTTTGCCATCAGACTTGATACAGGATTATTAGTTGCTAGATATTTATTTTTCTTGGCAACTTTCTTCTTCATAGTTGTGAAATGGTTAGTCCCCACACTCTTCATCCTACATTATTGCTTGTCTTTTTCCTGCATATGCTAATTTATCTGGTTGAATGAATTATTGTGTTCTCTTTTATTAGCAATTCATTTAGTATAAATTTATCAATTAACTAATATTAATTCTTTTTTGTGCATACCAGGTAACAATATGCCCCGAGGAAAATGATTTAGAGATGTGGAGTTTCAGCATTCTCAGGTCGGATTTTCTTCTAATCAGTTCCTGCAGTCCCAGCAGCCATGTGAGCACCAGCAGCACGAGTCTGGATCTCAGCGCGAGCCTCCTGCTGATTGCCTCGGGGAGGATGTTGCTATGGATGAGCTCTGGATCCAGGGTAATTCGATTCAAAGTTCATATTTTATGTTCATATTTGTCTTCAATTTTTAAAGGCATATTTTATTTAATTTTAATAGATGGACAAGGAACGGTGAGAACGAGACGAGGACCCACTCAAGCAAAGGATGTGTGGCAGCTTCGTGAGGGTGAGAAGATCATCATTCGATGCAATAAATTGGGGCAGCCCATCAATAGAGCTGGAAGTCTTCTATCAAGCTTTTTAGGATCGGTTGCACGCAAGGGTGAGCGGTGTCCGCTCAACTATACGAAGTTGAATGAAATGCTTGCTTCGTATAAGGTTGAGCTTCTTAGACTTATACAGGTAATGAATTGAATTTATTCTTTTTAATTTGATACCTCCTGTATGTTAATTTGCTTACTACCATAATTTTTGATTTAATATTTTTATAACATTTTGACACTTGTTGTAGGGTAAGTTTGTACTCCCTCCAGAGAGCCATAATTGGGTGCTAAAGTCCTTCAACCGTAAATGGAAAGAATATAAGGCGAAGTTGAAGACAGACTACAAGCGCGAAGGTATGACAGAGGAGGAGGTTGCTCGTGTTTGTCCTCCTGATGTATACCCTCAGCAGTGGAGGGAGTTTGTTCACTACTGGTTTTCTGAAAGAGGGCAGGTCTCGTATATTGTTTCAATATCTTATATTATCTTTATTATTAATATGGATTGCAAATATATACATTGAATCATATTATACTGTGTACTTTTATTTTGGCAGACATATTCTAATATTGGTAGAGCTGCATGAGCATCTCAAGCAGTTCCTCACACTTCAAGCTCGAAGAGTTATGCGAGACGTAGAAATGAATTCGTAAGTTTTTTTGAAACTATTTGAAACTCTACTAACATATAGCACGTATCATGATATATAGTTTGCCAATATACTTTTCGTGTATGTAGATAGAAGAGCATGGAAGGGAGCCTGGTGAGGTAGAGTTTTATAAGATGACTCACACCCACCGAGATGGCAACTTTGTTCGGGACGAGTCGAGAGATATAGTTGTATGTATTCATTTTTGCTTTGTTCAGAATATTTTTTTAAAAAAATTTAAATTTTTTTAAATATTAATGTGACATTTTTTTTTTAGAGATATATAGGAAAGAGCTACAACTCTTATTTCAGAGCGTGTCGGGGAGTCATCATCATCCGATGCGGCCAGTCACGTCGAGGCTCAGGTCTATACCGAATTAATGGGCCCAGAACATTATGGTCGAGTGAGGGGTTATGGTGTTGGAGTTTACCCCCACTCAGTTGTCTGCAGTGAGCCGATATACCCAAGATGCTAGACAAGGTAGTAGCACTGCAGAGGTTTGTAATCTGAAGGCAGAGATGGCACAGATAAAACAGTCATATGAGACAAGGATAGAGGAGATGAGGCAGAGTCATAGGACCGATATGGAGGAGTTGAAGCAGAGCCAAGAGTTGAAGATACAATCTTTACAAGATCAGCTTGACCATATTTCATCTTTTTTACAGAGATTTGCCCCTTCGGTAAATAACTAAATCTATATTTTACGTAATTATAGTATATTCTTGTACGAGCGTAATGATTTTCGTATTCTTAGTTTCTAAAGTTTTTTTTTTTTGTAGGTTGCTGATACTTCTACTCGTAGAGATGATGATGCCGTCGACTCTTGAAACCTCGTAGACTGTTTATTTAGGAATTTGCTATGTATGTTTTTAATATTTTTAAAGTACAATGTAATCAAATATGATAATATGATTAGCTTTTAATAAAAAATTTTGTTTGTGATGTGACTTTTGTGATGGGATAATAGGTTGTGTGTTTGCTGTGCTGGAAAAATTTGTTTTATAAATTTGTATACAGGTTTAACATTTCTTTTTATGAATTTGTTTAAAAAAAAAAACTTCTATTGCCGATGCTTAAAAGCGTTGGCAATAACTATCCCATAGCAGGATGCCACTTTGATTTTAACCTGCAACCTCTCTTATCTGACCTCGATTTCCTGACCTTGACAGGTTTCTCCCATATGTTGGCTGGGTGACCATTATTATGACTGAAAAACCGATCCTCAAGGTATGTTATCTTGAGAATAGTAACACATAGTTACTGGAATAAAATAAATAACGATGCCAATTGTGAATTCCTTGCACATGTAGATGCACTTGCAGATCAATATGCGATGCTTCTGTTTTTTTTTTTTTATTCCTTTTTGGTAGATGATGCTTCTGTTTTTCGTTAGCAAGAATAATATCCAAACTTCGCCTAAACATTTGCAGGCTAAAACCTTTGAGGTAACATGGCATATATTTTCACTACTACCACTACAGGAAAAAGGACCTATCCCGACGCTTTCGTGGAGCTCTGGCGATGCTAATTAGCGTCGGCTAAAATACCCCCGACGCAAAGCCAAGCGTCGGCAAAGCGTCGGATATACGAGAGTGGCAAAAGTATTTGCCGACGCAGGAGTAAAGCGTCGGCAAAAACATGGCTTTACCGACGCTTATATAGCATCGGCGATAAACCGACAGAGCGTTTTCCCCGACGCTTTTTAGCGTCGGCAATTCGTCGGCATTAACTTTTCTCCGACGCTTTTAAGCGTCGGAAATTGCTCAATTGCCGATGCTCTTGAAGCGTCGGCACAAGCGTGCCGGTGGTGGCACGACCTTTTTTACCGACGCTTAAAAGCGTCGGGAATTGTCTTTTTTTAAAAAAAACAATAATCAGTATTATAAAATACAAATTACAAAACATATATTATAACAATATGAACCTGTATTACATTGATACATTGACACAAATACTCAGATCATTCAAAATATGAATATTGATATATCTGATTAAAACTCCATGTTTTTAACTCATATATCAGAAAAGCTGCCATACAAATTATAATGTACTCTAAAAAAGCAAATTACAATGTACTCTGAAAAAGCAGAAACATATACATATCAAAATCATAAAAGATAATCTAGAATGTATCAGGGACGGGATTCAGCTCCATCATCATCTCTACAAGCGTTTGAAGTATCAGGAATCTACAAAAAAAATAAAAAAAAACCTTAGAAGTTAAGAATAATGTGATACATTAACTCATATATCATAATTGATAATATGTAAAATATTAAAATATATATAGTTATTTACCTGAGAAGGGAGAAACCGTTGTAACATGGAAGAAATATTCGTAAGCTGAGACTGCAAATTTGCTTGGTTTTGCTTCAACTCATCAATAGTTGCTTGAAGATGACGAACTTCTGCAGTGTTACTAGATTCTCTGGCATTTCTTGTATATGTGCCCACTGAAGACAACTGAGTGGAGGTAACTCCAACGCCGTAACCCCTCACTCGACCATAACGCTCTGGGCCCATCAATTCAGCGAGCACTTGAGCTTCAATATTATGGGTCGCGTCGGATGATGATGACCCCCCGACGCGCTCCGAAATAAGATTTGTTGCCCTATCCTATATCTCTCAAAAAAAAAATTCAAATTAATGTATGCCAATAATAAAACCAAAAAAAATACAGCACAAGCCAAAGATGAATACATACAACTATATCTCTTGACTCCTCCCGGACAAAGCTGCCATCTCGGTGGGTGTGAGTCATCTTATAAAACTCCACCCTACCAGGCTCCCTCCCATTATCATCCATCTACAACAAAAAGTATATTTCAAGAGTATACATGCTATATGATCGAATAATTTAAGATAAATTTAAATTATTTCAAGAAAGCTTACGAATTCAGCTCTACGCCTCGCATAACTCATGGAGCCTGAAGTGTGAGGAACAGTCTGTGATGCTCGAGCAGCTCTACCAATATTGGAATATGTCTTCCCCGAAAAACAATAAACAATGTAATGCATAAAATGTATAAATTTCTAATCTATAATAATAGTAAATACAATCTAAGGTATTGAAAAAATATACACAACCTGAGCTCTCTCGGAAAACCAGTAGTGGACAAGCTCCCTCCACTGATGAGAGATTACATCTGGAGGACAAACACGGGCCACCTCCTCTTCAGTCATGCCCTCGTGCTTCCAATCCGCCTTTAGCTTCGCCTTATATTCTTTCCATTTGCGGTTGATGGACTTCAGCACCCAATCATGGCTATTTGCAGGAAGGACAAACTTTGTCTACATCAAAGTCAAAAATGTTATATCAATGTTAAATCAAAAAATAATTGAAGATAGTAAGCAAATTCAATTCTTTACCTCAACAACTCTAAGAAGCTCAACCTTATACGAAGGAAGCATTTCGTTCCATTTCGTATAGTTGAGTGGACACAATTGTCCCTTCCACGCAACCGATCCTAAAAAAGTGGATAAAATGCTTGCAGCATTCTTGATGGGCTGCCCTAGTTCGTTGCAATGGACGACAATCTTCTCATCCTCAGGTAGGCTCCATACGTCCCGTGCTCGAGTGGGCCCTCGTGTTCTCCTCACTCTCCCCAGTCCATCTATAAAATAAGAAGTCCATTAAAGGCAAATGATTTAAAATAATTAGAACTGGAATGAACATCTAGCCATTAAAAGCAAATGATTTAAAGCAAAATAGTTAGAACTGGAATGAACTCATAAGTCAAGGAGCAATTGATCAGAGCGAATGAAACATCCTTGACTTATAATTATAGCATTCAAAAAATCAACAAGCCAGAATAAACATATTCCTTTGAGCTTAAACTTACTTTTCTTGAAAATATAATCAGTGCCAGCAAACCACATCCCAATTCTCTTTAGTTCATAATCAGTGGCAGGTTTGCTCTTTAGTTCACCATTGCTGTAGTCTCTGCAATCTACCTATCCATCTTCTTTCTTTTCAAACTGGTGGGTTGCTGTGCCAGTTTTTGGGTCTTATATGCAGGTTTTGTTACATTTCTTTCTCTTGGACACTGTAATGAACAGCCCAGGACAATGTAATTTTTCTTTCGATCCTATTGTTGTTATCTATCTGGGTCTTACATGCAGGATTTGTTACAGCCAACCATCTTGGATATGGTAATGAAGGCTGTGACTGTATTGAAACAGATGCTCATATTGACACCATCCTCTTGGATTAGTATGGGGTTTTGACACAACAGGTGGTGGTCGGGTAATGATATGTTGTTCCTCAAATTTCTGAAAGGATGGGATCCTTCTGTTTCTATATTTTTCAGGTTGCGTTGATTGGTGTTAGGGGGCTCTACATCTCTGGATTTTCTTCAGCCCAGTACTGTTGTTATTGTCACTAGGAGCCACAGACTTATTAATGGGTAATCATCTATGTTCCATAAGTCAATGAACTCATAAGTCATTAAAAGCAAATGATTTAAAGCAAAATAGTTAGAACTGGAATGAACTCATAAGTTAAGGAGCAATTGATCAGAGCGAATGAAACATCCTTGACTTATAATTATAACATATGAGTTTAATTTTAGAGAAAGACTAGAACTCGTAAAAATAATTAATAATATGAGTTTAATTATGATGGACACTTTTTTTCTCAAACAATTTATCAAATCATTTTGTCATTCATATTAACAAGATGAAACAACCAGTGGTGGTTGTCAATTATGACTAAAGAAATTATACTATCTTCTTTCTCACTTTTCGCTTGTTTCTGACATGTTTGACAGAACTTCTAAATATTTCTCTTGTGTCTCTCTCATATCCTTTGTGTGGAACATTAATGAGCTGTCACAAGTAACTTATAATTCATCATTTAATGAGCTGGATAGTTCATCAAACTCCAAAAGAGTAAAATAAATCAGCAGCCTCTTAATCCTCAAATGCATAATATGCAGAATAGCAAGCCATTAAGACCTGAAATTATGATCCAACAAAAAAAAAACTGATAAAATAACTGACAAGAATGCACCTCTTTCATACGGCGCCATAATGATTAACTAGGAAATTCTGAAAAAACAACCAAGACATCTGCCATTATCATATGGATGCTAATCTAGTAGCAAATGCAGAGATCTAACATAAACAGCACGGTTGAACTTCATATTGTCATAATGTTCCCACAGTGAAGTACAAATAACCAGACAATTTTGTTGTTAACCCAACTTTAATGATGATAGCTACACATATCTCTTTTCTAAAAAAAATACGGGAATAGAATATGAATAGAGTGAACATGTTACTAAGAGGGCAGAAAGCAAAACTAGTGTGTTAAGGTTCCTCTTTTTTTTTTTTATTTACGCAGAGGATGAATCATACACGTCTAATGTGAATACATCCAAAAAAGTCAAAATACTTCCAATATCCAAAATCATCAAATATGCCATATGTAATGTACTTTTTAAAAGGCAAATGATTTAAAGGCAAAGGATTGTAAATCAAACTACCCAGGACGTCCATGTTATCCGTGTCTGGACGATCTGCAGGTCGAGCGTGCTCCGACTGGGACCCGGACTGAGTATGAGGCTCATCGGGCTGCTGGGAACGATCAGAAGTAGATCCCACGGATGTGTGCTGAAACTCGATATTTCTGAAATGTCTTCCTCGCGGCATATTGTAATCTAGTGTGAGGATCCGTGCGGGCGTGTGTTTAGTCCCACATCGGTTATTCGCTGGGTAGATCTTGGTTATAGTGGTATTTGGACACCGTACAACCGGTGCTTAATAATAGTCCCAGAACCGGACAATATCTACCCAATAGTCCCACATCGGAAAGACTCGTTCCAGAGCCTGGGCATATGAGGCGGGTGACTCCAAATCCTGCAGACGCGTTTTGGGTGGAAAACAAAACCGGGGAGGGGTGAAGGACGCTTGCGTGAAGCCCCAGAACCGGACAATATCTGGCAGGAGAGCCCCGTGTTCCCCCCTCATATGGCCCCCACGTGGGCACTAGGTGCCTCACGTGCCTCGCAGAGGCGGGGGCGTGACATTTGGTATCAGAGCCGAGGACGGCTCTTGTCCGATGGTGGGAAGGGTGTGAGGCCCAATAGTCCCACATCGGAAATACTCGTTCCAGAGCTTGGGCATATGAGGCGGGTGTCTCCTAATCCTGCAGACGCGTTTTGGGTGGAAAACAAAACCGGAGAGGGGTGAAGGACGCTTGCGTGAAGCCCCAGAACCGGACAATATCTGGCAGGGGAGCCCCGTGTTCCCCCCTCATGTGGCCCCCACGTGGGCACTAGGTGCCTCACGTGCCTCGCAGAGGCGGGGGCGTGACATTTAGTATGCACAAAAAAGAATCAATATTAGTTAAATATTAAAAGTACATTACTTTTAATATTCTTATAAAAGAAGCATTTGATGTAGGAAAGAGCTCTCCTTGTCATTTGTTAGGTTGCCTGTACTTGCAGTCACACATAATAAAGAACTCAATCAACAATATAAGCAAAAAAGTTACGATATCTGAAAATCCGGAATAAACACACAACAGCAAAGATACATGACAAAAGCTGAAGCCTCCTTTGTCAAACAGACACCTTGCCAAAATAGATATCTCGTAACAAGTGGGTTTAAGGAATACTACCATCCTCACACATATGAAAAAAATATAATAAAAGTTGTTCTTTTTGAAGATCAACATTGGACTATTGATCGAAAAGAATGCCAATTGTTTGTTAATTTTTGTATATGAGTCTTTGGTCCCACGGATGTGTGCTGAAACTCAATATCTCTGAAACGTTTTCCTCGCGGCATATTGTAATCTAGTATGCACAAAAAAGAATCAATATTAGTTAAATATTAAAAGTATAGAAATAATTACAAGTGGAATAGTGACATCATACTGTCATGCTTCAGCATGGTGTAGTTAGAATACAAATTAATTTTAATACTAAAATGAACTGAACACATTTCATTTTCCAATAAACAAGTTATATCATTTTTGTTTCAACAGAATTCTTGGTACAGCTAGTATGGTAGATGGCAGTAATGGTAGCAGGTCTGCTATCTGAGAAAAAGTTTATCCACCCTGAGACTAGATAGCCAAAATAGTCACTATGACACATTTTCCTCTTTCTTTCATGATTTTTAACTATAATCTTTCATTGAAGAGAAAGATTCCAATACAAAATGCTTTTTCTGTTTAGTCCTTTCCAACATTACCATTGCAGATCTTAGGATTCACAAGCCTTCCTCAAAAGGAACTACCATGATTAAGGTCTCCAGAACATAATGCAAAAGCCATTTCATTTCAAACATGGGAAATGAGAACAGATATGTATACACTGATCATAGAATGGCCTGCTGTTTCTTCCCCATCAATAGCAACAACAGTCTAATACAACTTGTGATATTATTAACATCAGTATTGTTAAAACTGAATTGTACATATCTATTCAAACTACTGAAACTCCTGGGTCATGTTCTGTCCATCTGTCTTTGCATCCACATGCATCACAGTGTCCTTCCCTAAATCATCTATGAAGACCATCTCTTGAATCAACGGTTGTTTCATCCCATTATAAATATATGCTTCTTTTATTAAAAAAATGCCCTTATATTCACTCTGTAATAAATAACTATAACAGACTATATGAGCAAAAACATTTAGTATTTATGAAATCTACTGCAAATAATCTTTGTCAATGGGATCGCCACCAACCATCTAATGGTCCTCTTTCTTGATAAACAACATTTGTTCTGCAGGATGAGATCTAGATGTTTCTTTAATTATTTAATGCATGTACTTTTCTTGGAACAGCCAGGCCTAAGTTTTCTTTTCTAGAAGAGACCTTGATCATATTCTTAACTTTATATATCCTGATTACCGAAAAAACAGAATCCAGCAATTATCAAAATATTATTTAGGACTTGTTTATGAGATGCAATGCAACTAAGAACAATGGTTATTGAGCATTAAACATTGGCATATTCTTTGAATGGCTTGGAAAATTTCTATACGGAGAGTATGAGGATCACTTACCTCAGACGACGGCGATGTCGACGGCGGCGGAGTAGCTACGGCTCGCTCGGGATGGAGGTGAGATGTCGGCGCGCAGCTAGGGCATCGACCGGCAGAGGATGAGGAGACGGGGCCGGGCGAGAGTTAAAGACAAGAAGAAAACAAAGAGGAGGAGGAGGAGGAGGAGGAGAAGAAGAAAGAGGAGGAGTAGGAGGCTTACCTCAGACGACGGCAAGGTCGACGGCAGCGGAGTAGCGGAGTCTTCGATCGCCGATCGGGGCTAGGGATGGAGGTGAGATTAGTTTGAGGAGGAGGAGGAGGAGGAGAAGGAGGTGACTTACCTCAGAAGGAGAGGTCGACGGCAGCGGGGAAGTCGGCGCGCTCACAGCTAGGGCTCGCAGATAGGAAATGAGGAGAGGGGGCCGATCGAGCGAGGGGTTGGGGTTTTAAGTTTTCTAACGACGCTTATAAGCGTCGTTGTTTCTAACACTTTTAACGACGCTTTAGAGCGTCGTTGTTTGTTTCGCTTTTCCAACGCTAACCCAAAGCGTTGGAAAAGGTTGGCGCTGAGCCAAACTTTACCGACGCTTTCCCCTAGCGTCGGAAAAAGTCAGTCGGCAAAACCAACATTTGTTGTAGTGTACCCTCTATCACTCTCAATTTCGACCATGTTAATTATTCCCGTATCAGTCCTCCTAGTAAGATGCATTTTGTCTACCCCATGCTTACTGTACTGCACATTCAACATCCTCATCACAGCCACATATCTTATTTGAAAGTTATGATGCGATGGTGTTTGTATGTGACATGGAAGCATCATAGCTGGGAGTTAAGGACTTGAGCACATAGAAACCTGACTAGGTGCACATCGTTTAGTGTAACAATCTGATGCCTTCAGCTGTACTTGCTTTGGATAGTTTCTTTTACTAGGCCATTTCTAGGATACCAGACAGTATCAGATTGGCTGGATATGGACATCGAGATGAGGATTCCAATACCCCTATATCTAGATACAGATAATACGGACCTTAGAAGCAGGGAACTTCCATTTAGGGTGCACATCTGCGTTGGATGCTCCTCAGAAACTCATCCTGAGCCCGTGTAAAATTTTCTTATCAAAAAAATTATATTAATGCTGCCTCTGGGGTGTTCCCGCACCCACTTCTTGTAGGTAAGGTATGGACACAGTTTTCAGCATATCATATTGAAGGTTCTTTTTTAATCTTTCCAATGCTTGGTGGTTCTAAATTAGTTATATGACTAGTTTCATATTGTCTATCTGAAAGACGTCTCGATCGGTAGCGTTTGTTTTTCCCTGTCTTCGTTATGCATTACTTATTTATTTGTTTGAAATGATTGTAAATATTTTTCTTTACTTGCTGGAAGCAATCAGGCATCCTACAAACACATGTTCTGTATCCTGACATATATTAAAAAAGTTTTAATAGTATTGATACCCAGCCCATTTCTATTAAATTTAGAGCGTATATAGCTATCCCGGTATCTGCACACCTGGCTGATTTTCCCCCTACCTCAGCATTGTGTTTCTAATAAATAAAAAGGTGTAGATAAGAACTACTTTTGCAGATTAAACGGATATCATAAACGCAGTTATTTGCTGATGTTATGTTTTTGCTATTTGTCTTTCATACAGTACTTGCTCATCGGTGCTCTGGGATTGCTCTTTATAACCTCCAAGGAGTAGAGATGCTGCGAAATTGTAGTCAATCTTTGAAAGAAAAAGAAGGAAAAATGACCCACATATACTGTAAGAGTGGCGTTGCCGGTTCATTAATGAAAAATAAGTAGCGAGACAATTCAAGTTTTTTATAGCTGTATGTGATGTCGTGCCCTTTTTGCTTCCTTAAGTCTGTCCTGATCATCTCAGATCTCTTATGAGTTGTGAGAAAAAAAAATCCTAATGTTTTAACTGTGTGGATGGAGTCTTTTTCCGTCGAAACACTCGAGGGCCCGAGATAACCCTGATTCTAAGATCATTTTGGCATGCTTATTCATGGCCGGTCGCCATCAAGAAAGTCGCCATCATTTTGCACGTATCACTGAACTCATTGTGTTGCAGCTTCAAGAAAGTCGCCATCAAACAAGATGACTGCATGAGTGCTACCAACGACAGGAATTAGATCCTCTGATTCTTTTATATGATATTCAACTGAGAACTGGGATATATGAAAACATTCTTTATAAAAGGTAGAATTTTTGATAAATAACATGCATTCATTCACCACAAAATCTTGAATGGATGTTTAAAACAAGGGCAGCAAACGATTCTGCTAGCTGCAGATAATAAGCTAGAAAGTGTAGGGCTGGTAAAAACTTCTATTGCCGACGTTTAAAAGCGTCAGCAATAACTATCCCGGCAGAGGCACACCGACGCCGAAAGGCGTCGGTAATACTAATCCGGGACCGACGCTTAAAAGCGTCGGATAAACAACCTTTGCCGATGCTTTTAAAAGCGTCGGTAAAGGGTCAGGTAATGCCGACACCGGCAGAAAGCGTTGGAACAAAAATCGTCCACGCCCACCTACCCGACAGTTTCGTCACGTTTTTGGATGCGTTGGATTGGAAAGTGCTGACGCTTATAAGCGTCGGTAAAAGCTCTGGAAAGCGCCGGAAAATACTATTTCTTTTGTAGTGCATAACGGTTACTCAAATATCCAGTAACTAATATATGACATTATTCTCAAGGCCATGTCTCCTTATCAAGCAAAAATAGGAGATTATTATACACATTATGGACAAAGGATGCACATGCAGATTCCACATCACCGGTGAGTAGTCCTGACAATTGAGCCCAATTTGGTCATATCAGCCAAAGCTTGGGCTAAACTTTCTTGTCAGAAATCAAATTAGATTCATGGTTGGTCCAGGATTTGCTTTTAAGCTAGCCAAGCCTAACTTCATTTGATTTGCTCTCTTTTCTAGCAAATGATTCTAGAATTTGAATGCAAATGCCGCGTTCTAAAAGAAATTTACATTACAATTATTACTGTTATTACTCAATTTTCATCTTTGGACATTTATAATGGTACATTGTATATATCTCTTTAACGGACAAAGTCATCTTTATACTTATCCTCGTATCTTTAGTACCCACCTTTTTAACTAAAGGTCCACGAAAACTTGTGTGCTGGAAAATTTAGTATTTGTTATGAATCCACCGTATTTGGGTGGATGACCACTTAGCTTTCACCTCTTGAGTTTCCCCACCTCTTGGGTTTTTCATCTTTTGTAACTCCTAAATGTACCCCTTATCCCTTGGGGATGTCTACATTCATCCACCTTTTCACCTTCTTTTGTCCTTTAATTGTCTTATGATTATGACTATTATATCTCCTCATTATCACCATTATATCTCCTCACTATAACCCTAGGCCTATAAAAGGGTACTTTGAGGAGGATGAAATGTACACAAGTAAAAAGAAAAAGAAGAGCATAAGAAAGAAATGAAAAATACTATTAGTTCCTGAAAAACTAATTTTCTACAATTTTTGTGTCTTGTTTATTTTCTTGTCTCCAATATCTTTACCTTTTATTTTACAACACGTTATCAGCACGAAGGCTCTATCAATTGTGGAAGTGCGTAGTGTTCTTTTTACAAAAAAAATATTTTCTATGCCATTCTCCAATCTGTAAGTTTCTTTTTCAAATTAATATTCTCAATATCTAATTTGTGCTTTTCATGATTGACATAGAATGGTCATATTGTTCACTTGCAATTTGTAGCATGCTTTTATTCTTGAAGAAAGTGTAGAACAATATTATTGTTTATATGAATATTACATGATACAAATTCTTAATCCTATGATTTTTGTTTGTAGAGAATGTCGAATCTTACCAAACTTAAATTCGTTGCTCTTGATATTTCTGGCAAGAATTACTTATCTTGGATCCTTGATGCTGAAATCCATCTTGATGTGATGAACCTTGGAAATACTATAAATGAAGAAAATCAAGCGTCCCTGTAAGACCATACTAAAGCAATGATTTTCCTTCAGCACCATCTTCATGAAGAATTGAAAACTGAGTATCTAACAGTAAAAGATCCTCTCATTTTGTGGAATAGTTTAAAGGAGAGAGATGAACACTAGAAGTGCGTAATCCTCCCAAAAGCTCGATATGATTGGATGCACCTGAGGTTGCAAGATTTTAAGAATGTTAGTGAATACAATTCTGCACTCTTTAAAATCAGCTCACTTTTGAAATTATGTGGTGAGAAAGTCACCAATGAGGATATGTTAGAAAAGACATTTACTACTTTTCATGCCTCGAATGTGCTCCTGCAGCAGCAATATCGAGAGCGGAAATTCACGAAGTATTCTGAACTTATATCTTTTCTTCTAGTAGCTGAGCAAAATAATGAACTTTTATTGAAAATTCACCAATCTCCTCCCACTAGTTCCATACTATTTCCTGAAGCGAATGGTACATCATTCTCTAAAGCGAATGATAAATCATTCTATCATGGTGGCACCAGAAGTGAAATAACCAAAAGGAGAAATAACAAGCGGGATGCACCGTACCACCAGAAGTGGAATAACTCAGATAAGAGAGAAGGCCCTCAGAGTAAAAAGAAATCTAATGATGTGTGTTATAGATGTGGTATGAATGGACATTGGTTGCGTACCTGTCGACGCCTAAGCATTTGACAGACCTCTACCAAGCCTCTTTGAAAGAAAAAGAAAAAGGAATTGAAACAAATTTTGCTGAACCATCAACACATTTTAAAAACTCTGATGGGGTTGATATTACTCATCCTGATGTTTCTGATTTCTTTGAAGATCCTAGTGGTAGAATTGATCATTTGATTGGTGATGGAAGTGTTTTCTTTAATTAGTGCATTTTTCTTTATCATGTTGTAAGACTTTATGTTATATTTTAAGTAATAAAGTTTTATATATGTTTTGTTTGTTTGTAGAGGCATGGGTCTTACTGATGAATTGAATGGTGATGATGTTTGTCTGGTAGACAGTGCTACAACTCACACAATTCTTACAAATAAAAAGTATTTTCAATGCTTGAAATTAAGCAATGCCAATGTCAATACCATATCGGGTTCATCGAATTTAATTGAAGGTTCTGGAAGAGCATATATCATGTTGCCAAAAGGCACAACATTTTGTATTGACAATGCTCTATTTTCTTCAGAGTCTAGAAGAAATTTATTAAGTTTTAAAGATATACGTCGTAATGGTTATCATATTGAAACCACCGACAAAGGCAACAAAGAGCTTCTTCTTATTACTCAAATGAGTTTGGGCCCGAAAACTCATTTTAGAAAAGTTGCCTGCTTTCTTATCTGGGTTGTATTATACACCGATGAGAATGATTGAATTAAATATTGTGATGCACCAAAGGTGCACTGATCTAAAGATATTTATGATTTGGCATGATTGCCTTGGACATCCAGGTTCTATAATGATGAGGAGAATTATTGAGAATTCATTTGGGCATCCATTAAAGAACCAGAAGATTCTTTCACCTAGTGATTATCCATGCTTTGCTTGTTCTCAAGGTAAATTGATTGTTAGGCTATGCCCCTCAAAGCTTGTTCTTGAATTTCCTTCATTTTTACAAAGAATTCATGAAGATATTTGTGGGCCTATACATCCTTCATGTGGACCATTTAGATATTTCATGGTTTTGATTGATGCATCAACTAGATGGTCACATGTTTGTCTTCTTTCTACTAAAAATGTTGCATTTGCTAAACTTCTTGCTCAAATAATCAGACTGAGAGCACAATTCCCCGATTATCCAATTAAGACAATCCGGTTGGATAATGCAGGTGAATTTACATCTCAAGCTTTTAATAGCTATTGCATGTCAATTGGAATTGATATTGAACATCCTGTTGCTCATACACATACTCAAAATGGTTTAGCTGAATCATTTATCAAAAGACTTCAGTTGATTGCTAGACCTTTGCTTATGAAATCAAAATTACCTATTTCTACTTGGGGACATGCTATATTGCATGCAGCATCATTAGTTCGGGTTAGACCATCTGCTTATCATAAATATTCTTCCTTGCAACTTGCATTTGGTCAACCACCAAATATTGCTCATCTTCGCACTTTTGGTTGTGCTGTGTATGTTCCAATTGCACCCCCACAACATACTAAGATGGGTCCTCAACGTAGACTTGGTATATATGTTGGTTTTGATTCTCCATCTATTATTAGATACCTTGAGCCTCTTACAGGGGATTTGTTTAAGGCACCTTTTGAGGATTATCATTTTAATGAAACAGTCTTCCCATCATTAGGGGGAGAAAAGTCGGTGTCTGAAGCACGACGTAAAATCACTTGGAATAATTTGCCCTTATTTTAATTTGATCCTCATATAAATCCATGTGAACTAGAAGTTTAGAGGATTATACACTTGCAAAGTATTGCAAATCAATTACCGGATGTATTTACTGACACTAGAAGTGTAGTAAAATCTCATATTTCCGCTGTTAATGCTCCAGTAAGGATCACATATCCGAGCAGTGGCGATAGGGTCGGGGGGAAGACCGACAGGGCCGGGAGATTTTAAAGTACCGAGGAAATTTGCAAACGGGGCCCGCCCCTCCCCTCGTCCCTCGCACGCCGATCGGGGGTCCGGCACCCCGCGGGGGGCTGCCGGCATGCGCTCCCGGTGCAGGCATCGACGAGTCGCCCGCGACCTCCACTCGGGTCCGAGCCCCCACGCGCGGATGTAGAAACGCGCCGGCCGCGGCAGCAGCACCCCTGCCACCCCATCGGGGCATCGGCGCATAGCCCACCCTTGGGTAGATAACCGAAGGCAACGAGGGACGGTGGATGCACATATCCGAGCAATAGCGATAGGGTCGGAGGGAAGACCGAGGGGGTCGGGGGGTTTGAAAGTTCCGAGGGAAGTTGGAAATGGGGTCCGGCACCCCGCGGGGGGCTGCCGGCATGCGCCCCCGGTACGGGCATCGACGAGTCGCCCGCGACCTCCACTCGGATCCGGCGGCGCATGCACGGATGGCGAAATGCGGCGGCCGCGGCTGCAGCCCCCTACCACCCCGTCGGGGCGTCGGCGCAAAGCCCACCCCAGGAAGGATAACCGACGGTAACGAGGGACGATGCATGCACATATCCGAGCAATACCGAGAGGGTCGGGGGCAAAGACCGAGAGGCAAGGGGGGGTTTAAAGTACCGAGGAAAGTTGCAAAAGGGGCCCGCCCAGACGCTCGCTGCACGCACGCGGATCGGAGGTCCGGCGTTGTGCGCCGCCGGGCCGCGCGATCCGGCAGGGCGCACGGCGGGCGCCGCCCATCGCCGGAGCTTGCTCGGTCACCTCAGCCGCACGGACACATGCGCGCCGCCGCGGAAGGTTCGGCCGGCGGGGCGGACGGTTCGCCGCCGCAGGCCTTTCCAGCAGCCGGAACATGGGTCCGGCGTTGCGCGCCGGCGGGCCGCGTGATGCGGCAGGGCGCACGGCGGGCGCCGCCCGTCGCCGGGGCTTCGCTCGGTCATCTCGGCTACACGGACACGTGCGCGCCGCCCCTCGCCAGGGCTTCGCTCGGTCATCTCGGCCGCCCCGACACGTGCGCGTCGCCGCAGGCCTTTCCCGCAGCACGCGCCCCGCCGCCCGATCGGCCGCGGGACTCCGGTACGGTTTAGCCGCCGGCCGCCCGGCGGCATGCCGTCGGAGCTGCTCGATCCGCGTCGCGTGTCGGCCGCCGTTCGGGCTAGCCGGCCGGCTGCCGCACGTAACCTCTGACCTCATCAGCGGTCTATCCGCACCGTGCTGGTTTTCGGTGCGGACCCGTCGGCGCCGTGCGGCGCCGGCCGTCGCATCCGGTTCCGCAGGCGCGCCCGGTTGCCTCCCGCCCTCGTGCGCTCGCGCCGGCCGAGCGACGCGGTGCCCGCGAGCACCGAGCACGGTTGAGCCGTCCGCCGCCCGGCGGCATGCCGCCGCCACTCCGTGCCGCGTGCTGGCTGCGCACCTCCCCGCGCCCGTCCGCTGGCGGTCCCGCCGCCGCTCGGCCTAGCCCCTTGGCTGCCGCACGTAACCTGCGACCTCGTCGGCGCTGGATGCGCGTCGTGACAGTTTTGGGGGGGGGAGGGGGGCGCAGCGGAGGCGCCAGGGGCCCGAACAGGGGACCGGCGACAAAAGGAGAGCGGACGCGCAAAACTTCGTAAGGGACGGGACGACGGGCCGACCGATCCGAAGCGCCGCGCACGGACGCCGCAAGGGCCGGCCGGAGGCTGCGACCTAGCGCCGCGCCAGAGGAAGGAGCGTGCTGGCTCCGCCGGGAACCAACTGCGCGCGGCACGTCCGAGCGAGAAAGGGCCGGCGCGGAAGGCCCACCGCCGAGACCGCAAAACCGACAAAGGAACCCACGGGGATGCACCAGAGCGGGCAAAACTTTCACCAAACGGGACGGGACCGAGCCCACGCAACAGCCAAGGGCGACGGATCGGACCAAGTAAGGCCGATCCCGCTCCGCACGCGCGCGCGGCCGCGAGAACTTCGTAAGGGACGGGACGATGGGCCGACCGATCCGAAGCGCCGTGCACGGCCGCCGCAAGGGCCGGCTGAAGGCTGCGACCAAGCACCGCGCCAGCGGAAGGAGCGTGCCGGCTCCATCGGGGATCACCTGCGCACGGCCCGTCCGAGCGGGCCGACAGGCCGGCGCGGAAGGCACGGCGCCGAGCCCGCAAAACCGACAAAGGAACCCACGGGGACGAACCAGAACAGGCAAAGATTTCACCGAACGGGACCGGACCGAGCCCATGCAACAGGCGAGGATCGGACCAAGTAAGGCCAATCCCGCTCCGCGCGCGCGCGGACGCGATAACTTCGTAAGGGATGGGACCACGGGCCGACCGATCCGAAGCGCCGCGCACGGCCGCCGCAAGCGTCGGTCAGTGGCGGCAACCGAGCGCCGCGCCAGCGAAAGGAGCATGCCGGCTCCATCGGGGACCACTTGCGCACGGTCCGTCCGAGCGACCGACAGGCCGACGCGGAAGGCCCGCCGCCGATCCCGTAAAACCGACAAAGGAACCCACGGGGACGCACCAGAGCGGGCAAAGCTTTCACCGAACGGGACGGGATCGAGCCCACGCAACATGCGAGGGCGACGGATCGGACCAAGTAAGGCCGATCCACTTTCGCGCGCGCGCGGCCTCGAAAACTTCGTGAGGGATGGGACGACGGGCCGACCAATCCGAGGCGCCGCGCACGGCCGCCGCAAGGGCCGGCCGGAGGCGTAGACCGCCGCAAGGGCCGGCTCCCTCGGGGACGCTCGGTGCCGGGCACACCCGCCGCGAGGCGACGGACTTGTGCGGAGTGGAGCGGAAGGCCCGCCGCGGCAGCAGCAGCCCCCCCTCCCTACCACCCCAGCGGGGCATCCGCCCAAAGCCCACCCCAAGCGTTCCAAAGTACCGAGGAGCATTGCAAACGGGAATGGCCCAGACCCGCGTCCCGGTCGCACGAGATGAGCGTCCCGGTCGCACGGGTCGCGCGTCCCGGGAGGGCCGACCGAGCAAGCCGAAGTGCCGCTCACGGCCGCCGCGAGGGCCGTACGGCGCCGGCGCCCGTGCGCCGCGGCAAAGGCGGGAGCGGCCCGGCTCCGTCCGGGGCGCCGCGAGCTTCGGCCGAACCTTAGCCGAGAATCTTCGCACTTGGCCAAGCCCATTCACACTTGGCCAAGCCTTGGCCAAGCCAAGGCCTCCAATGCTTGGCCAAGTGCCTCCAAGGTCGGCCAAGACAGTGCCCAGCGTGCCAAAGCCATGGCATGCCCGTCCGCGGCCCAAGCTGCGCCCGTGCGCCCCAGTCGCACACGGCCGTGCGCGCCCAGGCCACGGCCGCGCTGCGTGCCTGCCGCGCGCTCCCAGGCCCCAGCCGCGCTCGCCCGCGCCCAGGCCACGGCCGCGCGCGCCCGCGCCCAGGACACGGCCACGCAGCGTGCCTGCCGCGCGCGCCCTCGCCCAGGCCACGGTGATAGGGACCTCAGCCCGCCGAGCCCAAATTCAGAGTCCATGGCCGAGCCAAGTCCCAGGGTAGCCAACCTTCACTGTTTGGAAGCATGTCCAAACAGTGGATATCTGCCCCAGCCACAGCCGCCGCGCGCAGCCCGCTGCGCGCGACCGCCGCAGCGCGCCAGCCAAGGCGCGCCCAGACCAGCCACGCGCGGCCAACCGCGCGCATATCGGCCTCTGCAGGCGCGCGGCCCTCCGCGCGCAACCCTGCAGCGCGCGCATCCGCGCGCACCAGCCTTGCAGTGCGCGCACCCGCGCGCGACCACACTGCAGCGCGCGCCCCCGCGCGCGCCCGCGCTCAGCCAGCAGCGCGCGCCCCTGCACGCGCCCACGCCCGGCCTGCAGCGCGCGCCCCTGCGCGCGCCCGCACCCGAGCCCAGCCAGCAGCGCGCGCCCCTGCGCGCGCCCATCTCCCAGTCGAGCCGACCCGCGTCCCAGCGCCCGGCCGACCCAACCGCCCAGACCAAGTCCTGGCGAGGTTCTGGCAGCCGAACCTCACCGGGCCACTTCGCAGCCGAACCTCGCCTCAGCCAAAGTGGCCCGGTGCACTGCCAGGACACCAACCCATGCCGCGCCAGCACCCAGCACACGCGCAGCAGCCTGCTACACGCATGCCACTGATGGGCATGGTCATGGCCGATGTCTAGGGGCACCAGCCCGTGCGCGTGCACCCAGGCACGCGCGCACAAGAGGAGAAGGCCCGAGCGCAACAAGTCCACAGCCCGGTCAGCCAACCAAGCAGCCAAGCACAATCCAAGCCAAAGGGTCAAGAACGGCAACCCGGCACGAGCCCGCGCACATTGCGCCCAAGTCAGCCAAGGGGAAGCCAAGTCAGCGCACAACCAATGACATGTGCGCACCCGACAAAATTAGCAAGAACCTGGCCAAAGTCCAAGTGGCGCCCGACCGAGCAATGCAGCCATCAAGACAAGCGCGCCCTGCCTAAAACAGCAGGCCAAGACACATGGCAGCACCGCCGAGCAAGGCGCCCAGCATCACGCCCAGCCAGGACCGCAAGGCAGCGCGCCCAGCAGAAGCGCCCAACCAAGCGCGCAAACAGGGCCACATGGCAGCGCGCCCAGCAGAGCCGCCCAACCAGGCGCGCGGACATAACTGGCCGCGCCAGATGGCAGCAGACCTAGCAGCGGCGCCCCAGCCTCCGCCCAAGCAATTCCCATGTGCACCAAGGCAAAACCGAAGGGGAAGCCTGCAGGCTTTCCCATAGCTATCAGGCGAGCAGAACCATGGGCGGCCAAGATGCAACAGGCTGCCAAACCGAAGGCCAGCAGCAAGCCATGTCAAGGATCCGCGTGAAAGGGCAACAAGCACAAAGCACAACTTCAGCCCGACAGCAAGCTACGCATTCAAACCACAGCGGACACATGGCAACCGGCGCAAGCACCAACTTGAAGACCTTCCTTAGAAGGTTGGAATCCAAATTCAAACCGAAGCCGGCCAAGCAACTCATGAAGCACATGGCCGAATGCATTTGAATTCAAATTCAAATGAAGTCGGCCAATCCCATTTTGAATTCCGAAGGCATGTAGCCAATAAGGCATTAGGCCTATAAGTAGAGGCCCTTAAGGCCGAGGAAGCCATCTTTTCATCATATCCATTTTGACTTAGAGTCTTGTAAAGGGTTTCATCCCTTAGGTCCCTTAGGGGTCATTCGGCCGAAAGGCTTGGGCTAAGGAGGAGCATATCACTCTCCTTAGATAGTTCTTAGGATAGGGCAAGGACACTTACCGTCCCTTGGCCAACCATTCCATGTAATCGTTGTCCTCTTGGAATTGAATCTCAGTTTCTTCCCCACATCATCGATTCATTTCCTTTGCCATTTTCCTCGTGTGGACTATGCATTGGTGAAGGCCAAAGACAACAAGAAGAGCCACGTTACCCACAAGTCGGTCCCAAGGTACAAGGCAACCGAGCCACATCAATTGGAGGATTGGGCCGGGGATCGGGACCGCAAGTCCCCGGGTACCCAACACTGGTGCTTTCATTGAGATAATTCTTCAAGGAGATCGTCGGGAGCTCGACTAGTTTGAGACCCACGGAAGGTCGATCTCAAGTGGTAACGTAAGCTCTTTCAGATCTACACACTCATTGTAATTCATGTTAGATCTGAAAATTAGATCTTTGTTTTCCATTTTATCTTGTAAGATCTAATTGGGGGTGAGTGCATTTGCTTGTAATACTACTCATTGGAGGGCTGGATCATCCTTTGGGTGACGGCCATAGGAGGTTCGGATTGGTCTTCAAGAGGGAGAAAAATAGAAGGGTTGTCATGGAGTCGGGAGGAGACTCAAACAACCAAAAGTTGATTGAAGCCATTGAAGGGAGTAGTGCTAGGTTAGGCAATGTCTTAGACAATGTAATGGAGACATTGGCCGCCATGAGGAGGGAGAGCAATGCCAATGCCGAGAGGCTAGAAAAAAGATATGTAGAGAGGGAGAGTAATGGTAGTGATGGGCTCCGAAATGAAAGGAGAAGGAGAGGAAGTAGGAGTGGAAGAGAAGAACCCTTTGAAAGATGGGCCGATGGTATCCATGAGGAGGATCGGCCAAGAGAGTATGAGAGAGAAGAGAGTGAGCCCCAAAGGAGTCCTCTACATCGAAGGCCTCATGGCCGGAGAGAAAGAGAGGAAAGGAGGAGGAGAGAAGAAGAAGATGATGTTAGGGTTTCGGATCGGCATGATAGGATCCGGAAACCGAAGATCGATTTCCCTATTTTTGGAGGAGGTGACCCTTATGAGTGGTTGGACAGGGTAGAGCAATACTTCCTAGTGTACGAAATTCCTAGGGAGGAGAAGGTGACTCTAGCTTCCTATCACTTAGAGGGAAGGGCCAACCGATGGTGGAGGTGGCTAAGGAACCTCTATGCTAGGGAAGGGAATCCATTGGGATGGACGGAGTTCATGGATGAGTTCTTGAAGCAATGGGGACCATCGCCGACCATCAATCATCATGGCCAATTGGCCAAATTGAAGCAAGAAGGCAAAGTTCAAGACTACATCGACCAATTCCGCCAACTACAAACCATGGTGGAAGGGTGGTCCGAAGAAGCACTCCTTGGCACATTCGTGGATGGACTCAAATCATGGCTATCCAAGGAGATCAAGCTCAAGCAGCCTACTCGACTTCAAGATGCCATGAGGATGGCCGAAATCATGGATCAAAGCAACTTCCATGACCGACGGCCAACCAAGGAGCCAATCAACCGCAAGGACTCCAAACCCTTGCAAATGAAGCCTCAAAATTCTGCAACAATGACCTCCAAACCACCACAACATGAAGTTCGAAAGCTCAACCGGGAGGAGTTGCAAGAATACATCAAGAAAGGCCTATGCTTCAAGTGTGGTAACAAATGGGAGAAAGGCCACCAATGCAAGCCCGGCCAATCCTTCGCCATCCACCTTGTGAGCAGCGAAGATGAGGCCGACACAAGTGCTACTTCATCCTCCGAAGATAGCACCATTGATGACGAAGATGAAGCCACAAGATCAGCCCATGAGAATGCCGAGGTGTCCTTGCATGCACTATCCGGAGTTCAACGACCATCGACGATGAGAATGATGGCATGGATCGGAAGACATGAGGTATCCCTCCTTGTTGACAACGGATCGTCCCACAACTTCATCAACCCGGATGCCTTGCATAGGGTCGGACTCAAGGGAGTAGCAACCGAACCTTTTGATGTGAAGGTTGCAAGTGGAGATCGACTACAATGCCAAACCGTTGTCAAAGATGTGCGGCTCAATGTCCAAGGAGTCCGCATAGTGGCTGATCTACATGTCCTACAACTTGTCGGCCTAGATGTGGTTCTAGGCAACGCATGGCTTCGAAGTATTGGTAAGGTCATCACCGATTACAAAACGATGACAATGGAGTTCAAAGTCGGCACCAAGAAGAAGGTATGGACCGCACTTCATCCAAAGAAAGTTCGGCCTTGTGAAGCCAACATGCTTGAGAGGCTATGCCGTGGGGGAGCTTTATGCCTCGCCGTGGTCATGGCCAACCAAGGAGGGGCTGCGGGGGGACCTCAACCGCAGCCAAATGAAGATATGAGCACCCTTCCATTGCAAGTGCGCCAACTTCTTGAAGCTCACCAAAAAGTCTTGGAGCAACCGACCCATCTTCCACCACAAAGACCTTTTGATCATCCGATCCGGCTCAATGATGAAGGCAAGCCCATCAATGTACCTCCTTACCGGTATGCACACTTCCAAAAAGGTGAGATCGAAAGGCAAGTTGAAGAGATGATGAAGCAAGGGTTAATCCGCCCAAGTACAAGTCCATTTTCTTCCCCTGTTCTCTTAGTAAGGAAGAAGGACGGATCATGGAGGTTTTGCACGGATTACCGAGCTTTGAATGAAGCCACAATCAAAGATCGCTTCCCCATACCCACGGTGGATGAGATGCTAGATGAACTCCATGGCGCAAGGTACTTCACAAGATTGGATCTAAGAGCCGGCTACCATCAAATTCGAATGAGGAAGGAAGACATCCACAAGACGGCCTTCCGCACCCATTCCGGCCACTATGAATACCTAGTCATGCCATTTGGTCTATGCAATGCTCCATCAACCTTTCAAGCGGCCATGAACAAGGTATTCAAGCTTCACCTCCGAAAGTTCGTCATAGTTTTCTTTGATGATTTATTAGTCTACTCAAAGTCCAAGGAGGAACACATGAAGCATTTGGATCAAGTCATGAATATCTTGGAAGAGCATAACTTCTACATTAAAGCTTCCAAGTGCGCCTTTATGCAAGAAGAACTTGAGTATCTTGGGCATATTGTCTCCGGCCAAGGCGTGAGAGTGGATCCACGCAAGATTGAAGCCATGACCGATTGGCCTTTGCCCAAAGACATTTCGGCCTTGAGAGGGTTCCTAGGCCTCACCGGCTACTATAGAAGGTTTGTGAGGGACTATGGCCTCATTGCCAAACCCCTTACCAACATGCTAAAGAAGGATGGGTTCGAATGGACTTCAGCCGCCAAGCAAGCATTTGAAGAACTTAAGAGAGCCATGACCCAAACCCCGGTGCTTGCCCTTTCAAATTTCAGCCAACCATTCCAAGTCTACACGGATGCAAGCAATGAAGGTATTGGTGCGGTCCTAGCACAAGACAAGAGGCCCTTGGCCTACATTTCTAAGGCTCTCGGTCCCCAAAAGAAGGCATGGAGTACCAATGCCCGGGAGATGCTTGCCGTGGTCCACGCGGTCAAAGTTTGGAGGCCCTACTTGCTTGGGAGACGCTTCACCATTGTGACCGATCAACAAGCTCTTCGGCATCTCCTCACACAAAAGATCGTCACCCCGGATCAGCAAAAATTTCTGGTAAAACTTCTTGGCTTTGAATATGAAATCATTTATCAACCCGGGAAGGAAAACAAGGTGGCGGATGCATTGTCACGCAAAGAAGGAAGCCCCGTCCTAAATACCACCCTTGAGGACAAGGGTATTCTCCAAGAAGGGGGGATGATAGGGACCTCAGCCCGCCGAGCCCAAATCCGGAGTCCATGGCCGAGCCAAGTCCCAAGGTAGCCAACCTTCACTGTTTGGAAGCATGTCCAAATAGTGGATATCCGCCCCGGCCACAGTCGCCGCGCGCAGCCCTCTGCGCGCGACCGCCGCAGTGCGCCAGCCAAGGCGCGCCCAGACCAGCCACGCGCGGCCAACCGCGCGCACACCGGCCTCAGCAGGCGCGCGGCCCTCCGCGCGCAACCCTGCAGCGCGCGCACCTGCGCGCGACCGCCCAGCAGCGCACGCATCCGCGCGCACCAGCCTTGCAGCGCGCGCACCGGCGCGCGACCACACTGCAGCGCGCGCCCCCGCGCGCGCCTGCGCTCAGCCAGCAGCGCGCGCCCATCTCCCAGTCGGGCCGACCCGCGTCCCAGCGCCCGGCCGACCCAACCGCCCAGACCAAGTCCTGGCGAGGTTCTGGCAGCCGAACCTCGCCTCAGCCAAAGTGGCCCGGTGCACTGCCAGGACACCAGCCCACGCCGCGCCAGCACCCAGCACACGCGCAGCAGCCTGCTACACGCATGCCACTGATGGGCATGGTCATGGCCGATGTCCAGGGGCACCAGCCCGTGCGCGCGCACCCAGGCATGCGCGCACAAGAGGAGAAGGCCCGAGCGCAACAAGTCCACAGCCCGGTCAGCCAACCAAGCGGCCGAGCACAATCCAAGCCAAAGGGTCAAGAACGGCAACCCGGCACGAGCCCGCGCACATTGCGCCCAAGTCAGCCAAGGGGAAGCCAAGTCAGCGCACAATCAATGGCATGTGCGCGCCCGACAGAATTAGCAAGAACCTGGCCAAAGTCCAAGTGGCGCCCGACCGAGCAATGCAGCCATCAAGACAAGCGCGCCCTGCCTAAAACAGCAGGCCAAGACACATGGCAGCACAGCCGAGCAAGACGCCCAGCATCACGCCCAGCCAGGACCACAAGGCAGCGCGCCCAGCAGAAGCGCCCAACCAAGCGCGCAAACAGGGCCACATGGCAGCGCGCCCAGCAGAGCCGCCCAACCAGGCGCGAGGCCATAACTGGCCGCGCCACATGGCAGCAGCCCCAGCAGCGGCGCCCCAGCCTCCGCCCAAGCAATTCCCATGTGCGCCAAGGCAAAACCGAAGGGGAAGCCTGCAGGCTTTCCCATAGCTATCAGGCGAGCAGAACCATGGGCGGCCGAGATGCAACAGGCTGCCAAACCGAAGGCCAGCAGCAAGCCATGTCAAGGATCCGCGTGAAAGGGCAACAAGCACAAAGCACAACTTCAGCCCGACAGCGAGCTACGCATTCAAACCACAGCGGACACATGGCAACCGGCGCAAGCACCAACTTGAAGACCTTCCTTAGAAGGTTGGAATCCAAATTCAAACCGAAGCCGGCCAAGCAACTCATGAAGCACATGGCCGAATGCATTTGAATTCAAATTCAAATGAAGTCGGCCAATCCCATTTTGAATTCCGAAGGCATGTAGCCAATAAGGCATTAGGCCTATAAGTAGAGGCCCTTAAGGCCGAGGAAGCCATCTTTTCATCATATCCATTTTGACTTAGAGTCTTGTAAAGGGTTTCATCCCTTAGGTCCCTTAGGGGTCATTCAGCCGAAAGGCTTGGGCTAAGGAGGAGCATATCACTCCCCTTAGATAGTTCTTAGGATAGGGCAAGGACACTTCCCGTCCCTTGGCCAACCATTCCATGTAATCGTTGTCCTCTTGGAATTGAATCTCAGTTTCTTCCCCACATCATCGATTCATTTTCTTTGCCATTTCCCTTGTGTGGACTATGCATTGGTGAAGGCCAAAGACAACAAGAAGAGCCACGTTACCCACAAGTCGGTCCCAAGGTACAAGGCAACCGAGCCACATCAATTGGAGGATTGGGCCGGGGATCGGGACCGCAAGTACCCGGGTACCCAACACACGGCCGCGCCGCGTGCCCGCCGCGCGCGCCTAGGCCACGGCCGCGCTGCGCCTGTGCCCAGGCAACGGTCGTGCTGTGTGCCCGCGCCCAGGCCGCGCCCGCACGCGCCCGCGACCAGGCCACGGCCACGGCCGCGCTGCGTGCCTGCCGCGCGCCCGTGCCCAGGCCCCGGCCGCGCAGCGTGCCTGCCGCGCGCCCGTGCCCAGGCCACGGCCGCGCTGCGTGCCTGCCGCGCGCGCTCGCGCCCAGGCCACGACAGCGCGCGGCCGCGCCCAGGCCGCACCCGGGCCCAGGCCACGGCCACGCTGCATGCCTGCCGCGCGCCCAAGCCCAGGCCACGGCTGCGCTTCGTGCCTGCCGTGCGTGCCAAGGACACGGCCGCGCGCGCTCGCGCCCCGGCCACGGCCACGCTGCATGCCTACCGCGCGCCCAAGCCCAGGCCACGGCTGCGCTTCGTGCCTGCGGTGCGTGCCAAGGACACGGCCGCGCGCGCTCGCGCCCCG